>NW_009599118.1:6656-16747 GCF_000690535.1 Cariama cristata | reverse complement strand
GGTCCCTCTTCCTTCGCACCAAGGCCATGACGGTAACGCCGATGTCCCGGCCGCAGGCAGCGGGGAGACCCAGCTCCCAGCCTCCCTCGCCTGCCAGGCTGCACGGCACACGCTCTGTCCGTTCACACAGGCGAGACCCAGCATTACAGCATGGAAATTCAGATGCTTCTTGGCTTCCCAGACAAGAAGAAGAGACTTGGGTATATAAAAAGCACCAGACAAAAATATCTGTTGTGGAAACGGCTTTTCTAATCAAACAGTTTGTCTTAACGGAGCATTTTAGTTTCCAGGAATAGAGCAGCTCGGAGGGAAAGGGATCCTTTGAGCAGCCTTCAGAGACAGCCTTCTGCAAACACGGGGGGAAAAAAACAATCATCCCTGGGAGGAGCTAATTGCAAAACCATAAACGTTAGGAGAAACCCACAGGTCTTCACTGCAAGAACCTGCGAGTTGTACACGACGTTTCCAGAGTAATTCGGCAGGAATACGTTCAGAGCCGCATCTACCAGCCCTGCTGCGAGCCAGTTGGAAAGGGAAGAGAGCAACGCGCCAAGCCCAGCTCTAACGAGACTGTAACCGACGGCGCAAACGGAAGATTTTAGGAGGTGGTAAAGCGATCGGGGGGTTGGTAGGCCAAAAAAGGCAGCGCTTCGGGACTGCGCAAACGCTGCGGAACCAAGAAGGTTTTTGCCGATGGCCTGAATTGGTGGAGATCTGAGAGTCCCAGGAGAACCGAACACCCGAGGCGACGGCAGCCGCAAAGCTCGGGATCTGCCGGGCTGGAAGACATGAGCGTTTCCAGCCGCAGCCTAGGTGGGAATTCAGGAGGACGGAGCCTTCTGCCCGCCCTGCATCAGCCAGGGAAGCGCAAGGACACAGCAAAGAGGCTGAGGTGTAGCAGGGGGAGCGGGCGAGATGAGGATGCGTACGTCAAAGCATCAGGAGACAAGTGACATCGGACAGCGGCAACCGATTTCACCTACCGACTTGTTCCTGAGTTACTGTCACTGTCGGGAGAGATGAGATCTTCTCTTTGTCGGCTGGAGGTGGTCCCGTGTTTTCCAACTGCCCCAAGAGCTGTGGAGAAGAAAACACGCCGCGCTCAGGAGCAGGGACGCGGTTTTGCCGTGCAGAGCCTCGTCGTACAAAGATGGAGCACGGAGAGCGCTCCATCCCAGAACCAGACAACCAGGACGTCTCTGACCTCGTCCTAAAGCCTCTGAAGTGCCAGACATCGCCAGCTTCCCTCGCCAGAAAACATCCCTGCCGCCCAACCCCAGGAGCAAGCTCAAGCCCTTTCATCCTAGTCCAGATATTCAGTGCCCAGGTGACCGTTCCCTCCTCCTCCGTAACATTTTTGCTGTCCAAACCTTCACTTTCCTGCCTCTGATCTTGACAATCCCACTTCTAACATCGCTGCCCTCCAGACATTTTCTCTGGCATCAACGGTTGGGAGACTGAAGGGCCTGGGTGGGAAGGGAGACGTTGCCACGGACATGGGAGAGGGTGCTAAGCTACGAGGAGGAACCTCATACTGCAGAAACAAAGGGGACTGAGCACCTTCCACCTCTCCCAGGGCTATAAAGAGAAGCAGCTTTAGTCGAGTACCCCCACCAAACCAAGGAGCAGCCGTACCAAAGCCCGCGCTCCCGTGACTCTGCGCCTCCTGCGTGGGGTCTCTGACATTTACCACGCGCTGAGCTCGAGCCGCAGCGACGGCGCTGACAGCACCGCTTTTCCTAGTGTTATACTTTCGTGACTCATAGGAATTTTATACTGTTAAGACCCAGATTCACCCAGCAATCAGCTCAAACAGGTTCAAGTAGGGTCAGGGAGAGCGCAGAGAAGCATTGGTAGGAGCCTCAATTAACTCTGAAGGCCTAATTAAGATGCCTGGGATGACAAGAAACCCCGAGACGGACAGGGCTGCCGCTCCAGAGTCAGGGGAGAGCGGAGCGGAGCTGCATTTCCAGCCCAAATCCGAATTGCGATGCCAACCCCAGGGCACTGTGCTCGCCGAGGCTCGCTCTGCTCTGCTGGGTGAGGGGCGGGAGGAGGAAGGGGCTGTCTCGGAGCGGCCGTGTGGGCTGCAGAGGCGTTTTAGGAAGCGGTGAGTAAGGAGGGCGAGGCGGGTGTGCGATGCAGCCTGGGAAGCCGGGGGCTACTCATGAATGGCAGCAGATGGCTTTGGCAGAAGCTTTTGGGAGGCGTCAGCATGACAAAACCAGCCAAATTAGCCCTCAGTAAAGCATCCGCCTGCTCTTCCCTCCCATCCCCGTGATGCCAACACCCTGGAAGGGACTGTGGATGGAGAGGCCGGACACCCTCAGTCCTCAAAGGAGCCAGACAATGCTTCCAGGGAGCGGACTCGACTCATCCCTCCACAAACCACAGGAGGAAATGGCTCACGGCTGCAAATTCCTGAACCGGGCAAGAGACCCGGGGCCGACGTTGGAGGTTTTCATCTTCAGCCTCTGCTGAGCACATTTGTGAGGCACCTGCAAGCCTTACACCACGTGGGTTGACAAAAGAGGTGAACTAAGACACCGTATTTCCACAGGAACAAGGTCCGAACCCCGGTTCCTAGACCCTCTGAAGAGGCCGGGCGCAAGCAACCGCCAAGCCAGAGACCGATGCTCTGTTCGTAGTCCTCAGCCGAAACCCAGGGCTCGTCTCGAGCAGCGGGACTGACCAGAGAGGAGCACACACACACAAAAAACCCCAACTTACAGGCACAGATCCAAGCCCAGAGCAGCCAGCTCGGGCCTTTCTCCACCCAGGCACATAACGAGGGTCTTACCTGGGTGACGATAGCATCAAGGCCGCTCTGTCCCCAGGCGTAGTCCCCAGGATTCGAGTGCAGCATGCCACTCCTGCAGACGGGAGCAGAGAGTCAAGGAAATGGTTTCACCCACCCCAAAACAGCTCTGAGGTTTGCACAATCCTCCCAGAGGAGCCACGCTGGGGAGAGGGAGCTCCCGGGCACCAGACCACTGCTGTTTACTGGTGTGGACAGCCGTGATCAAAGCCATGGTCTATACCAGGCTTGCTACTCACCAGGAAAAAGGGTGTTGTGAGCCAGGAATCGCCGAGTTTGCAAAAAACCCCGCAAAGATCTGCTGTATTATTCTAAAGAGGGAGGAATTGAAAGAGAAAAAAAAGAAAAAGAACAAGTTGAGCAAACAAATCAATGGCAGCAGCAACAGTTTAGCAAGAACGGGCAGCAAAACACGAAATACCGCTCCAAGGGACCGTAGCCACGTTGCTGCAAGACTCCCGCCTAGGTAAATCCCTCTGCAGAAGGGCAAGCCCCGAGACAGAGGCAGAGGGCGCAGGAAGAAGGGATGCTAACTCATCAGAGTGTGGGAGGGCTGGCAGAGGAAATGACTGAGTTTCCCGAGCACCGACTCGTTTCCCTGCAGCGAGGGTTGGCACCGGTACAGGCAAAGCCCACCGTTCCCACCACGCAGCTTCGATTCGTGCCGAGGGGGGACAAAGGACAGAGCATCTGATGTGAAAACCCACATTTTCGGGGTTCAAGGGTCACCTACCGTAAGTGCCAGGATCCCCTTTTGTCAGGTTCCTCCCCAAGATCCCACATTTATTCCACTGATGGGGGACGGAGACACTTCCAGGGGGTAATTTAGGCACTTACCCTTCGATAGCAGGAGACCTGTCGGGGCGCGAGCTGCCTCGGGATCTGTACCTCCGC
The DNA here is from genome assembly GCF_000690535.1 of Cariama cristata. Taxonomy (NCBI): domain Eukaryota; kingdom Metazoa; phylum Chordata; class Aves; order Cariamiformes; family Cariamidae; genus Cariama; species Cariama cristata. The sequence continues at coordinate 13,035 of NW_009599118.1, read as the reverse complement.
GTCATGGGCAATCGCGGGGGTCGGCTTGGTCCCCAAAGGTCGGCGTGGGCTTGGTGGCCCCTCTCGTTGTCCCTGCTGTCTTGATCCAGTGAGCTGCTACTCAGAAAGGGTCTGAAGTCAGGAAAGAACATTGTGTGGTCCAAATGGTCCCAAAGCTGAAGGGGAGAAAAGGGGAGACACAAAGCGCACACAGCTCCGTCACTAATCCCGGTGACAACATGGAGGCAGGGAAGTCCACCTCGATAGAAATTCATATGGTTACCATGGCTCCCAGCAAAAAGTCTGGCAAAAACGGTTAATTATAGCCCAAACTAACCAGATGTACCACCCCCAGGAAGACCAAGGCGTCAGTTCTTTCCTGCTACGTACGGATCCCAACAACATCTGCTTTGTTAAACCACACCAGGGCACGGTGAGGGTTGGTCTCTCTCTCTCTCTCTCTCTGCGTCCAAGGGCTGGGATTTGAGGAAGGAGAACGCTGGACACCCAGGTCCCACATCCGTAGGCTCACCGAGCGCCCTGGGTCCTCGTAGCCACAGGTGGCAAGCGGATGCAGCCAAAAGAAGCCAAGCACGACCCCCAGAAGGAGGGTTTGTCTCTCTGGTCACATCCTCCGGTTCAGCGTACGCAACACAGCAGAACAGAGCAGCACGAAACGGCAGATAACGAAAGGTCTCTCACACGTCACGCTGTTTTTAAAGTATGGATTAAAGGAAGAGCTGAGGAGGGCACTGAAAATTTATGATGTTGGTTTATGGAAAAAAACCCAACAATAAAACAAGGAGCATCAGACAAGAAACCCACGGGGGAGCAAGCTGCTGCTCACGCTCGATACGCCAGGGCCAGGCTCCGCACTGCAAAAGCGATATTGGAAGGAGCAGCGCCCTTGGATTTACTGCGGGAATTAAATGCTACAGAGCGTAACACGAGGGCTGTTCTTCTCTGATTGGTACTAGACCCTCATCATGTGTTATGACATGATCAGAGAGGCTTAATTTCCATTTCACACCAAATTAGCTGACTTTTTTAAAGTCTCCTGCCTCGCCTGGTTCAATCTGGGTATCAGAGAAAAGGGAGAAGTCAAGTTTATGACCTGCTCTCTGAATTAACACCCCGCAGACAAGAGTTTTGCTTGTTCTCCTGCTGGTTATGATCAAGATAGAGCTCTGCCTGCCTGCAGCCGCACCGCTGAGAAAAGACTTTCATTTATTATTAATCCTAAAAGCCATTTAAATTTACATAGCGCCTTTCATGCAGAGGCATCCCAAAGCTCTTTGCAGACCGACATGTGGGCTGTAAGACGAGATCGCTTTATCTCACTGAAAACACGGGCATTTCTGGGCTGCGGCACTGGGAAGGAGCAACAGAAAGGCAACAGCTTTTTGCAGAAGACAAACGGATCCGGCTGAAGAGGAGGGGAGGAGAGGCAAACCAGCCGTACGCGGGGACCGCGGAAGCAAACGGGAAGGGATCCAGATCCGAAACACAAAGCTGCAGAGGAATTTCAGCTATTTGGTGACCCCGTTTCTGGCACTGAACTGAGTGGCTTTGCCGCAGCACACGAAGGAGGGCTCGGCAACAAGACAGACCCCCAAATCTACCCAGGGGCCGACGAGCTGCGACTCAAGACATCGGGGAGCTCTCCTGGCAGGACCGAGGAACGGTTAAAACTCCTCAAGAATAACCTGACCTCTGAGCAAGGCTTTGCTGGCGGAGGAGACGCACAGAAATTTTATTTCCATCTGTTTTACGCAGCTCAGCTGAACTCCGGACGGGAAATAAGAGCCCTGAGGAACGGAGCCTGCCATCGGAGTCTAAATCCACCCTGCCTTCCCTGGGGTCTGGAAGAGGAGCCACGAGCCCAGGGTGACTCAGGCGTTCGTGGAGCTCGACTCAGGCTCTCGGCACGTGAGACTTCATCTCTCACTGCCCAACAGCCCCTGCTCTGAGGTCCACACGACTGAATTACAAGACACGAGACTTTATTAGGAGTTTGGGGTTTTTAGATAGCTGCATTTCTGGTAAAACTCGGAGCAGCAATGGGCAGGGAGGAAAGGGCAGGCAGGCAACACCCTCCCCGGCTGGCTGAGCGTCACCGACGCACGTCCCAGCACCAGGGGCCAGGGTGTCTTTCTAGCATCCTTCTTTTCCTGCCCTGCCCAGTGAGCAAATCTCTGGCAGGTCTCAACCCTCGCAATGTCAACAGTCTCCTCAAAATTTGCCAAGTTCCTGAAAACTCTTAGGAAGATCAGTCGTCCTTTTTGCAAGGCTGTAGGCGAAGATGCCCTGACATACTGCAGTCAGAGTCAAGACTGAAAACCTCTTCATGGCTACAGGTTTTTTTAAAAATAAAAAAAAAAGCAAGACAGCAAAACTCACCTCTGCAAACTGTGTGGACGGGCTGTCGTCTATGCCGCTGCCATCTAGAAAACTGCAGAAAAACAGGTGAGTGAGAGCAGGTCAGAAATCAGCTCCCCTTCCAGGGTTAAACACAGACGGGAGCAAGATGGTTCCTGTATGGTCTGAGAGAGAAAGGGATGAGCAAACAGAGCCTGCCTTCGTGAACACAGCCGAATAACTCCTAGGGACAGAAAGGACTATTGAAGTTAAAAGGCTCTTTTATGTGCCAGCATACTACGCACAACCAGTTTCTAATTCTCCGGACCCTGGAAAAGCCCCCTAAGAGGAGGCATGTGAGACGGAGCATCATCATTCTGCTAACAGGACCCCTCCAGGCTTGCCTTCAGCGCCGGGTGTACACCTATATTGAAGAAGAGGACGTAGGGTGACATGAAGTCATCTCCCCAGGCACACCCAGCCCCAGGTCCCTGCTGTGGCAAGTCTCAGATAGCAAAGGTTCCCGTAATCACCGCTGCCCTTGCATCTCGCTTAGCCCCAACCCAAATAAAGCACTTTTCTCAGCAATTACTCAAGCCCAAATAGTGTAAGTGCTGACCAGGCATCATTTGGGATCCCTAATTTGCCGGCACCGTGTTCCGCTGGGTGACCGATGACCGAATCGGTGCTCCCAGAGAGAAAAGGTGTTTCTTTCTCTCTTGGCCTGAGCTGTGTGACTGGGGAGGCGGTCAGGAGACAGAGGAAGAAAGAAAGGTACTGTGAATCACTGAGATTTGGGTTTGATTCCCCAAAAAACCAAACCCAATCTTTTTCACTCTACGAGACCAAAGAAACAGGCGTTAAAAAGCTGTAAGTGCTTTTGCTCATGGGACCTTGTAGAGCCTTAAAGCACAACTCCCATCTTCTTGGAAGTCCTCCCCAAACCCCTCCACGTGGCTGCAGCAGCAGACCGATGGGCACTTGTATTTTCAGTCTCAATATACAAGTCCAAATTCACAATAATACATGAGCTTTTCTTTCGCATTCCTTATTTCATCCTTGTTGTCCACAGTTTTTAAGAGGCTTTACACCAGGCATCTTCTAAACCCAGAAGAAATGTTAAGCGCGTGGTAACACAAGCGGTGCATCGATGTGTACGTTACCTGGAATCATCTGTGACTTCCTCGATAAAGCCAGACTCACATCTCGGGCAAGTGTACTCCTGTAAAGACAGAGGAAGGTGGGTTTAGGCACCAAGCACTTCGCTTGTGATTTCAGGAAAAAGACAGAGCTCAAAAAGTTAAACGCCAGGAGTCTAAGGTGGACTCCTGATCTTCACCTCCCCGCAAAGGCACTCTGCAAGACCAGAGTTTCGGTTTCATTAAGAGGATTTCAAAGGCCGGTGATTACAGCAGATATTATTAACCCCCAGCGACAACCGTGGAACAGAAAAACACCCTTATCAAGATCACACAAGGTTAGCGGCAGATTGAAGAAAAATAAATTAAAAAAAACCCAACACACCTACAGCCTCAAGCCTGTCCGGATAACGACATTTAAGAAAAGAAACATTTACGAGCCTGCTGCAAAGCACCCGAACACGGCCAGTTCCCAGCCCCAGTGACGGAAAGCGAGTCACTTCAATTAAACTGGTGTCAGAAAGCCGATGAGTTGCCAGTAACGCAGCTCCGGCGGGGAGCGGGACTCGCTGCCGCTCGCACCCCGGGGCAGATGGCTCTCGCAGGGAGCTTACAGAGATGCTCTGCAATTCTCAGAGCTAGAAAAGAAATATTTTTTTTACTATTTTCCGCCAAACCGCTTTCATAAACGGGGGCTCCATACGGAAGCCAGGCTTGCCGGCTATCGATCACCAGTATCACCTCCCAGCCAGGACGCCATCCCTTTACCAAGGGAATGATTTGGGCTGCAGAGAAGGGAACACACAGCCCCAGGGTTGCTTTCCCTGGCACATCACCTGGATAAAAAGCAGTTCCTCCCAAGGCTGCAAAATTCCCAATCCAAAAGGCTCAAACGTGCGCCTTTCCCACTGCCGGCTCCCTCCGAGCCCAGGTGCTGCTGGACCAGTAGCAAGGTGCTGGGCACCAGTAAAGCAGGATGGAGGCGGATGGGTTTGCGCTGCGCTTGCAAAGCTTTTAAGCATGGGAGAGAGGAAACTGGATAATCCAGAGGCTTCCCTGCTCCGGAATATTCTGCTAGGGCCATCAAAGGGAGGATAGCAAGAAGCTGGAGCACGGAGCACAGAGAAAAAGGCACCTCTGGGTCCACCTTGGGGCAGTGCCCCAAACTCCGGGCCCTAGGGACACCCCCCCATCACCCCCTTATCCATAAGGAAGGGGGAAAACCTCCCGCAGCCCCTCTGAACTCCTCAGCCCAGGCTCAGCTGGTGCTGCAGAAGGGCAAGTTCTGTGTACAAGGCGGGGGAGCCACTCTGCCGCCTCCCCACCCCCAGCCCTCCTCAAAAATCAGCCAAAGGAGAAAAATTCAGATCTCCCTTGCGGTCCCTCACCCCCCCTGGGGTGTCACCAAGCGGGGACAACCCTGGCCAGGGGTAAACACGGACACAGGGAACATCAGCCAGGGCTTGCGCCAGCAGGGAAAAGGGAAGAAGGGCTCCGTCCTCGTGACTACGTCGGCACAGCAACACCCCTTTGCCAGCTATTTATCCAGCAGGAGAAACAAAAGGAATTCTCCCCAAAACGCGAGCACCCTTCCCATCCTTCACCTGAGCTAAGGGCACATCCCGCCGCAGGACCACGCGGCGATCCCGGCTGCGGCACCGGGGAGCGGAAGAGCTGCCGGAGCTTCTGGGAGCAGCGGGGAAGATTTTTTTTAGGAGGAGGACAGTTTTCTCTGTTTTCATTGCGAGAGCCCTCGTTTTGTCCCAGAGCTGTGGATCGGCTTCAATTTTGGGGCAAAACATTGCCAAAACCAAAAAGCACCCCCAGATCCTCCCTCCCCAAGCCCATCTCGCTGCAGGAGACGGAGCACTCCCAAAACCCACGCTTCGGGCAGGGATCTTTCCAACCCGTGATTTGTGGGGCCTCTGTCCAAAAATAAAGCCCCCTGATAAAAGCCTTGTTTTCTTTACTCACGCTTCCCAGACCACAGATAAAAACCCCACCAGCATCCCGTGAGCCACAGCCTCGAGCCCTCGGCGTCAAATCCTCCTACCTAGACCTGCAGCCGGACAAGGAAGAGGAAAAAATAAGACGAGACACCCAAGCCAGCGGCACAGCCGTCGCTCCAGCTCCTGCCTTTGAACTCCAAGCACGTCGCTGAGCTCGAGGACCGATCGAATTCCCGGCGCAGCGTTACCGGAGCTGGGGCACAGGTGAGCCCTCTCCCAGCCCTGTAACACAACGCCTTTGCAGAGCCAGCTCCAAATTCACCCACGTCTTGGGGATTTTTGCTTTCATGAAACGCAAACTTCGTCTTCCCATCGCCATCCAGCTCGGTACCATTTTCCCACTGAATCTCTTTCCCTGGGAACGGCACATAAGCCCTCTAGACACCTTAATTCATCTAATTTTGCCTTTTTCCACCCTCCCAAAGCAATGTGTTAGCCTGCAATGTTTACCAGGTGCAGGGGTACCTCGCTTGCCAGCTGGAGCGGCTTCAGAGACGGAGAAGAGTGCGGCGGGGGTCTGCCCGCAGCAGCTCCGCTCCCAAAACGTGCGTGACACCCCAGCGTGCGACGGGAGAGGCCAGGCACAGGTTTTTACAAAGGCCCATTTAGGCAGCCGAACATGTGGTGTATTTTCAAAAGAGCTCCAGCCTTGAGTATAATGGGAACTGATGGGTAATGAGCTCTTCGAAAGAAAAAAGAAAAAAAAAATCATCTGTCTGGGGTTTTCGGCTTTGCGTCCCTGAATTGTAAGGCGAACGAGAATAGATGCGTGCGTGTGAAAGAGGAATGTGCGCTGCTCAGTTCTGCGTAGGAGGAAATTGCGGGGCTAAATGCCACCACGGAGAGCAAGTCCGGGAAGGCACGGACCCATCTCCGAGCAAAAATTAAAAATTA
>NW_009599118.1:1827-6641 GCF_000690535.1 Cariama cristata | reverse complement strand
GGGGGGGAAAGGAGCTCCTTTTTTTGGGAAAGGCTCTGCAAAACGTGGAGTAACTCTCAGGTGTCCCTCTTCAAAGGTGTGGGGTCTGAGCTGCGAATTGGAAGCAAGGAGCAGCGAGTGCCTGGCATTTCTTAAAAGTGATGAATATGTACTGAATCTAAAGCTAGGCACTAAAATACCGGGGTCATAAAGCTCACGTCATACTATACCCCCTCATTTCACACCATACCACCAGGCTTCAGAGCGATACCGCACCAGGAGGACGTTCTGCGTTGCCTAAGAATCCTTCACTTAATTAATTTCCAGCATTTTCCCTGTCAAAACGACCACGTTGGAAAGATTTATTCCCCCATCCCCGCCCCGCCAACTTAGCAGCAGGCCGTGCCATCGGGGATGCTGCAGGTCTGATGCGTTTCTGGAAGCTTTCGAATGTTTCTTTTTCTGTTATAATCCGTATGGAAATTACCAGCATCTTGCCCAGAAGCTCGAACGTATAAGTCAGAGCATGAAGAGAGATAAAAATGGCATTTGGGATAAATAGCAACAGCGGGGAGGGAGAAGGGAAACCAGAACAGACGACAGGAGGTGGGTGGGATATTGCAGAGCCATCGCACGCATGGAGGGGCACGAGCCCTTCGTCTTCCCTCCTCGCTTTCCGTGAGAGGTTTAGGGATGGCATCGGACAGCCCGGGCATCTGCCTGCCCAGAGGGGGTTTGATGGGTCCCCAGAATTGTCACCGCGATCGTTTCGCTGAGCACAGGGACTTCATTTCCTAAGCAGGATCCAGCCACAGTGCAAATTTAAAAAAGAGACTTCCCAGGGAGGCCGGCAGCATCCTATCGCTCCGACTCCCCTTCAGGTTGGTGGTCTGTGATACCCAGAAGGAAAATAAAACCAAAATCCCACCGGGAGCCCGGTGTGCCCTGCTCAGAAGAGAGGCACGCTCCTTAGCCAGAGGAAAGCAGCCAGAACCGGGCGACACACACACATGTCCAGCCTAAGCGCATCTGTCAGGAGCGACGTTGCCAGACTTGATCCTACGTCGGGGCAGAAAGGATGCACTAGAAGGGTTTTCAGCCTCTGGTTTGTGGGTCCCAAGCCCCCCTTCACCCCCAAAATGGAGGGAAAGATGCAAATGTAATTCCAATTAAGCAGCAAGCAAAGGTGCGTGGCAGCAAACCGCTCTAAGTTTTGAGGTCTCTGCAGAAAACTGAATTTAAAGACTACAAAGCACCAGGAAGAGCAACGTGCAGGTTGCTTTGGTCCACCCACAGTGCCGTTTGGGTTCCCGGGCCGAGGAGGCACGGCACAGTACGTGGCCGGACTCTGGCAGAGGCACTGTTCATGCCGTCCCCCTCTTCATCATCCCAGGGGGACGCAGGGCAAGCCAGGAACCCCCAACTCCCCCCAAAAGCACTGCATCCCGCTCAGGGGATGCTACAGCACCCAACGGCCAAGCACCCTGTGCCATACCGATGACGGCGCGTCCCTTCCGCAGTCCGGCCTGTCCTGTCGGCTCAACTCTCCGTCGCAGCACTTTCAGCACCGTCAGCATCTTTCCGGCTGAGGCACCAAACCCGAGCTGCTCCCAGCCACGGCGGCCGAGGGCCCGCAGTTTGTTTGTCACCCTCAGCCGCAAGGCAGGACTCCAACCGTCCCCCTTCTTGTATTCTCCTGGCTACTCCAGCCACCGGCAACTTGGAGAGGAGGCGTCAAAGCAAGCTCCCTGATCAGCAAGGCACAGACTCCGACGCAGGAGAGAGGATAAGGCAAGCTGAGAAGTTTTCCCCGACTCTCGCTCCATCCAGCAGCCGTGCATGCTTCTACTGTGGTCGCTCGTCCTCCCCTCGATGGTCGCGAGCCCGTCCCACAGCTCTAACCCCGGACACGACTTAACCATCTTCCCCCCTCTTCACCAGGCAGCTACGGGCAGGGTAACTCAGCTCCACCACCCCGGGCTTGGGTCGACTCGTTTGTCTTTGCCGAATTAAATATCCCTCCTGTAATCCCCACAGCTGCAACGATATTTACTCCTCGTCTTTAAGTACTGGGCAACATCGCTGTGCACCCTCCAAACTGGCTTCACCCAAGGGGCAGCTGTTCCCTGCATTAAATAAACTACAGGGTTTGTATTTGATATGGGGAAAAAGGCTTGATCTGCCCGGAGAACTGACCCTACATCAACACTTCAGAGCCACACGATCAAGTTGCAGCTCACACAAAGGCTGAGCCTCACACTCCTTAACCCTCAGCGAGGAAAAGATGGCACTTGCATTCTCACATGAAGAAGCAGCAGAAAAAAACCAAACAAACAAACCAAACCCTCCACAGCATCTCTTCCCCCGGCGAGACGCGGCAGCACGCGTGAGCTCCTGAGATCGGCTCCTGATCTCTTGCCGTCACGCTGGCACACGAGCCAGGACCGCGTCTCTCACCCTTGGAGCTCAACCGCTTCTCCCCGGCTCTCCACTCCTCCAGGGAGCTTACCAACTCCACACCTATTTTTCCCACCTGAGGCCTTTCCTCACGCTACACGTCGGCTGTGGAGGCTGCGGCCAAAGGGTGTCGGGAAGCCAGAAGTATAAAGCGTCTTTAAAAAGTCACCGGATGAATTCTCGGAGGATTGTGATTCTTAAACCCAACAGCGCTCAGGAGAGGGGAGGTCTGGAAGAAAGACTGCTCAGTAACCCCTTGTTCTCCACCACCCTGGCCCTAATCCCTTCCCCAGTCCCTCTCAGAAAGGAGACCCAGAGCTCAAATGACTTCAGACAGCTAATTTTATGCCGAAAGGTGTTGGTTTTGTTTGTTTGTTTGTTTTTTTTAAATAAAACCCATTTTGCCAAGAGAAGACAAAGCAGTTGTCACACCAGACAGCCGGTGACATCGAACGCTCTGGGAGAACGTCCCCCTTACCTGCTCACTCCCGCCCAAAGCCACGCACCGTCTCCTCCGCCCCAGGACCCAACCTCAGAACTTGCTGCTTCTTCTTCTTCTGCTTCCCCCCAGAGCAAGGCCAGAGCCCTCGGTGAGATGCAGACGCGCCCTTCGCTATAAATATTGTGTTGGCACCGGTGTTAGAGACGGGGACTATTGTATCCTAACCTTGACTCCGTTTCAGCATCGCTGCGCCGTTAATCACCCAATTCAAGCATTTCTCTGAGCTGTGCCGCACCGAGCGCGAGGGAAACTCCATCACCGAAACGTCAGACGCTCGGGCGGCAGTTCTTAACCATGCGGGGCCGCGGGTGGACGTCTGTCATCCTCGGCGTTCATCCAGAGCTCTTCAAGGGTACGGGAACGAGCTCCTCTCCTGGCTCACTCCCAGCTGAGACCGCCCAGCTTCACACCGGCAAAGGAGAAGGGGGGTCAGGCCATTTTGGCCAGGACAACAGGCTAGCATGGATGAAACCAGCCGGACGAGCAGGGGGATGGCTCCAGCCTCCTCCAGACGGGGGTGGTCCCCCCCCCCCCCCCCCTCCGCCTCTCAGGAGGGCAGCACAGGGCCGAAACAAGCACACACGGCAGCAGTCGGCACTGCGGGAGCTGTGGCACCGGGAGAGCCGAAATCCCCGCTCACCTTTGCTTCTCATGGACCCACACGTTCTCTCTCTTGGATTTTTCCTCCTCACTTTAAAACAAGCACAGATCCGTAGGGCTGCAGGACCAGCGTCTGCCACACACCACAAATCGAAATAGCCGGCAGGGGATATCGTTAAACATCAGCCGGCTTCTCAGCATCAAACCGGCGCTGCAATCCGGCTGCCCGGGCATCCAACGGAGCCCCATCAAAGACCCAACGCAAGCCCCAACACTCAACGCATCAAGACCCAACTCCCATTAACACAACAGGCTCCTGCCGACATGGGGGGCCCCCCCCGACCACCCCAAGAGGGCCAGAGGTGACCTGTGGAGGGGCCGTCCCTGGTCGGGGCACCCACGTCGGTCTGCGCAGGCAGGGAGCGAAGTCTACGCCACCTCTGCCCGCTCTCTGGGAGGTTCCAGCTTATTGCTGAAGGGAGAAGACGCAGCAGCTCTGCCGAGGATGACTCCGGCATCTAAATCCGATGTGCTGGGGGCTCTCGTCGGGTCCCGGCTACAGCAATGAACCCCACGGCGGCTGCGTGCTCGCTTTGAAAGGAGGCAGCGGTCCCGCGCCCCTAAATCTTGCCCGATGAGCGGCAGATCCTCTTGCTCAGAAGAGGTCAGTACAAAGAAAAACCTCCTGGACAGACAAACCATCTGCAGCCGGGGTTTTAGTTTAGGTTGCCATTATCCTGGTGAGAGCAGTTTAAAAAAACAAAGCAAAATGAAACAAAACAGTGCACTCAGCGTTCGTTTTGTTTCTGCAAAGACAGGGTGAGAAGTTACTTGTCTGGGGCGAGAGAAAAAAGAGGTCGGGGGTGCAGGATGGCGTCCTGGTGCTGGGAAACGGGTCCAGCTTCTCCCAATTTATCGCGTTTGGTTTTGCAGATCCTCCCCGACGGAGACAGTAATTGCTGATGGTAAACTGAGGCACGGAGAGAGAGTTACTGGCGTAAGAGAAATCAGCGCTGGGGTGCACACTCCTGCAAAGCAGGGTGACGGCCACGCAGCCTGGAGGGACATAGGGACCCTCCGAGGACCAAAGGGAAGCGACAAAGGCAGCTCCCAAGGTCACCCCATCGCAAGCGTGGGCCGAGCAGCCCCGTGGCCACGTCCTCCCCACAGCTGGGAGTTCAGGTGACACCCCCAGGGACGGCACCGACCCAACGCAGCGGCTGGCCAGGCCACGCTCCTCAAAGCGGGTCTGGGCCCCAAGTAAAGATTGCAAAAG
>NW_009599118.1:0-1795 GCF_000690535.1 Cariama cristata | reverse complement strand
GGAAGTTCTGACTATGTTTTCCTTCCCAGGCATGATGTCAAGGAACAGGTTTGGGGACGAGTGACAGCACACGGCGTCCCCAGCAGGTCATAGGGAACCTGTCTGTCCCCGTCCCCACCCCAGGGCCAGGCCAGAAGACAATCGGAGATCTCAAAAGAGCAAAAATATTCATTATTGTGGCAGGCACAAGCTGCAAACAGATGTTTTTATAAAGCCCGGACTGTGACAACCTGCATTTCCAGACCCACCAAACGCTCTACAACGCTCATCCCTACCGAGATCCAGACGTGTCCGGAGGGGAACGAGAATGGAGCCCAGCGGGAGAGGCAAAACAACAGCCTCCACCGAGGCCTCGACCCTGCGCTGGGTTTCTGGGTGCTCTTGAAATAGAAACTGGAGCAAGACACGCCGGGAGAGCTGGGCAAGCCATCCTCCAGGCAGAGGATTCGGCGACCTCTTTAATGCCCACGCAAAGCAGAAGGGACTTGGGTCCTCCTGGGCTCCCGGTTTAGAAGCAAAGGAAACCACTCAGAAACAAAACACCAGTGGAGGTTTGATGTAAAGGTGTTTAGTGGAGCAGGCCTGGAGTTTTACTCCCAGGACAAACAAGACTGATTATTGAGGCACCAGGAACGCCCCAGTCCCGTGGACAGACGGGGTTTGAGCAGGTTTTGGACAGCAATTCTTTCTAACGACTGGAGGGTGAAGTGCTGAAGTCAGCAACAGATGGAAATGGTGTAAAAAGAGAGTGCAGCAAAATTTGGGAGATAGGAGGGAAGAGAAGCACCCAAAGGTGAAGCTACCGGCTCCAGAGAAGAGGAGCTGGGATGGATGTGGATGCAGGTATCTGGTTTCCATCCTGTCAGATGAGGAGAAGCCTCGGGGGGCTGCTCGTGCCTGCAGAAGCCCCTGCTGGGGGCTGTGCCGGGGCCCCTCGCCCAGGCCGGGTGCGAGCGGTTTCAGCAGCCTTTTGCTGCCGAGGCGTCGCGGCGCTCCATTTGCCTGGATTTTACAGAAATCAGGGAAAGGGGCTCGGCGCCCGAGCGGTCTGCGTGTGGCCTCGCTCTTGTCTTGCCGACGGAGGAGGACAGAGAAGGCTCCAACACTCTTGGACAGTAAAGGAGCAGAGAAAACTCAGAACTCACAGCTCAGAAATGAACTTTTTGGGTTAATGAAGCTGAAAACTCCCTGCCTGCAGATCCCAGGGTGCCTGCAGGTGACAGGAGGTATCGTCCTCGACCAGCAGCAGAGCAAGGACAGCTCGTGAAGTGGACTTGGATGGAGATGCAGCCCGTGGATAAGTCGGGGAAGGACGCAGGCAGACGGGCACAGGGGGCCGCCCAGTTCACCTCTTCCTTCTTCTGCCCCACACGCCAGCCCTATCTCCATCCCACCCAGTCCTGCCCCTACCCCTTCCCAGTCTGGGCACTGGGATTACGCCCACCACCATGGGGAACAGGAGCATCAGCCCAGTCCTGCCCCTTCTCCCCAAATGTCCCCCAACCTCAGCAATCACAGGTCAAACCTTCCATCCTCGAAACCCCAAAAAGAGTGCGGGGGGGATATTAAGGTCACGCCAGCCCAGACCCACTCTGAGCTGCCTTGCCGAGGGGCCACAGGGATTTGTCACCTCCCTTTGGGGTTGGGGGTGTTGGGCCCCCCAGATACGGGGGACTCAGTCCCACTGGGTTGGGGCTCGAGCTCCCTGCTCCCCCTCACCCAGGGGGACGGCAGTGACGAAGAACCCTTGTGGGCTCGATTAGGGGGTGACAGCTGGGGGTCACCCCTGGGAGGG
>NW_009599117.1:5157-8845 GCF_000690535.1 Cariama cristata | reverse complement strand
AGCCAGACTTATAAACCCACTTGAGCTCAGGGGAGCATCTAGCTCTCAGCACCCAAAATCTGCCCTTACAAGGTAGCCAGAAGGCACGTTCTCCAAGCTGGGTTCACTTATAGGAAAAGCTTTCACTGAGAAGAGAAGTTGTTGAGCCAAAGGTATTTTCTCTTTTAGAGCATGAATTGGGAACATGACTGCCCTATCACTCTGGACAAATGCTTGTGAGTCTTTGTTTCCTTACCTCATCAATCAGGGCAAAGCATGGTCCTGTTCTGCAGGAAACACAGCTGGACTCTTGCCCATTGCACCAGTAGGACCAATGTGACCAGTCCTAGGCTGCCTCTTGCCTAGAGCTGTCACCAACACACTGGTGTCAACCACATTGTACAAGAATATTGATGAGCAAGGCAGGTCTATGTTTGAGTGATGTCATCTCAAAGTATCATACGAAAACACAAGAAGGAAAATAGAGAAAACTACCACTTACTAGCCAAGGGGAAAAGAAAAAATAAAAATAAGGCTTTTCAGGAACCTGAAAGCCCAGAGGTGTTGCATTTCTTTCCCAGACCCATGCCAATTTTTTTCCCATGCATCAAGGTGCTGTTAGAGAAGGAAGGCAGCGCTTGGGCAGCTTCCATACAGGGTAGAAGTTTTGGAGAGGTGTCTCTGCCTTCTGGCCAGGGAGACCACAACCCAGTGACCTCGAAAAAAAGTGACCGCCACTCGCACTGTCTTCAGAAGTGACTTGGAAATAGGACTCAGGGAAAATACTAAATTCTTCTTTTTCCTCCCTTTCTAAATAGATGTTTCCATTAGAGAAACTACACACTTTACCAAGTTTTAAAATAGCCTGAGGTTTACAGCCAACATATAAACTCACAAAGAGTGTGGCTGGTCAGGATGGAAACGACTTTCCCTCATAAACCCCTCAAGCTAGCAATATTGGTCAAATGGCTGTAAACCACCGTCTTCCCCCTCTTTAATCCTGGCTGTTAACTTTTAGCTTTCTAAGCAATTTTACATATTCCAGTAAGTTGGGGTTTTGGATCATATTGCTTTCCAAGAATGCCCATTTCTGTCTTTAGCAGCACAACAGTTGCAAGCTATTGAATAGCCTGTGAGACTTCAGTTAAGAAAGTCCTCATCTCTTAGCTTGAATCTTCCTCAGTAGTATTTTAAAAAAAGGGTGATAACATTTTTACCGGGCTAGAAAACACACTGTCTCAATATTACTAATATCTCATAAAATCAACTTGAATTCTAGGCATTTTCAAATGGAGTTGTTTGTTGTTCAATCTTCTGCCAAGCCCTCAAGAACTTCACATTTTCTCCTTTTTTGTTCCATTTAGTATTGACTGGCTGAAGCCTCTAAAAAACCTTCCCTTTTTCTGCAAACGGCTGGTATCACCTGCTTCCAGCAGCAGGGACGAGAGCAGAGCATCACGCACCCATTTCTATTCCCGTGACATTACGCAAGTGCCTTCTTCACACACCACCCACGCTTCGGTCCTCAATCTGTTTGGCTTCACAGCATCTCTCTAAAGTGAAAACATGGAAGCAGCTCCACGTCTCGTCTAGCTCCATCTTTCAACGGGCTGTTCATGTTTCTTTTCACAGCTCAGTAGGGTTTTGTTCCCCACGCTGGAGAAGTATCTTTGTCACCAAGCACTTGTTCAGCCCACATGTTTGAACCCACCACTTGCAGTTTGCTCAGCACACCCAAGCTCAAGAGCCCTCTCTCCGCAACAGGTGGCTCAGTTTTTATGGCGATATAAGCATGATTCCTCTTAAGTCTCTCCTTGAGCTCAAAGTAGACATTTTAAACATACGTTCCTGAAAGCCCTTGGGTTTTCTCCTTAACTAAACTGGCACGTCAAAGCTGCTGTTTTTCAAACTTGCAGATGAAAACCCAGGCTATTTACTGTAACAGATCTGCAAATTGGATAAGCCCAACTTTGGTGCTTGGCCACCAGGCACAAAATAGTCACAGATATAGATATGTGTTTTAGAAATAGTCGAGAGGGGTAAAGCCAGCTGTTCTTTGGTCATGGGGTGCTCAGTAAGCAGCACTTTTCCCTAGCATGGGATTTTTCCCCAATAGGGTTCAAAGGAAGTTTCTTCTCAAGTTCTAAGCTTCATAGAAAGTCATAACCGTCTTGCCTGAAACACTTCAGCCCCACAGCAGCAGATAATCCTGCTGACAGTTTGGTCATGGCTGGAAAAGAGCTCCGCATAGTCCACAGCCAGCACATAACTAGATTGCACTCAACTTCGAGATAACAAGTACAACTCAACACCACACCGCTGTCTGCAGACCAGACCCAGGGTAAACCCACCCTTACGTCCAGCCAACACAAAACAGGTTGCTTGAGGCCCCATTACAAAGTCACGGCACAGGCAGTTCCCTGCCGTGAGCTGGAGGAAGGCCAACTGGTCCAACTATCCCACTATTGCAGCAGAGATCAACACACAGCCGGATGCCATAGGATGTGTTTAAAGGTCACAACACTGCTTTAATCTCTCCACACCATGAGCCATTGCCTCCACATTTATCTACGGAAAAGTTTCCAAAATACAAAGCTGCTCAGCTTTCAGATAGGAACAGACCCCGTGGCTGTGGCACTAAGCTCACACCACCCTGTTAAGGAAAGTAGCATGGAGGGGATATACCATATTTCAGACACCTTTTCACACAGCGAAATGGTTTTTCTTTCTTCTGTACCAAGATCAAACAAGTTGATGTGACCCTGAGTTGGTAAACCTCAACCCTACGCCACCAACTTTCACAACAGCTTCCCCAGTTCCTGGTCCCTTGCTCAGAGACTTCAGGAACTAGATAAGATGCAGAGTAATGGGATCTCCCAGGCTTGCTTGGAAAGGATGCAAAGGCTTCACTTATGTTATCATCACAAGTGAAGTCCCTGCAGCTTTTGTCTGTCCCAAGAGACCTCTTCTACAGAGCAAATGACACCAAGACACATCCATCCCATAGCAGTAGTAAGGCTTTCTCAGAAAATGTTGAGAGTTTTATGCACAGGTGGCAGCATCTTAATTCTTTGCTGTCAAGATAAGGAGAGGGGACTGGAGACCTGGGGATTTTATTTATACCTTTTTCAGTATTATTATTTTTAAGGGGAGTGAGCTAAGTGGTTACAACCTTGTGCATCTTGCAAGGGTCAGTGTCCCTAATCTTCAGAGCTTCCTCCTGTTACCAACATTACTTTAGGATGAGCAAAACACAAACAGTGGCATCCTCAGAGCATCAGCTCCAACCCCCTACCAGAATGCACGGGTATCACTGGAGGAAGGAGTAGAGCACACGAGACAACAAATCACCAACTCTTTCATTACAGCCAGAGTGTATTTAAGAGCAACCTCATCCTTGTCACTCTTTGCTCTTACAGAAACAGCTTGAACTTACCAGTATACAGGAGTTTTCCTTTTTTTCCCCCCACTCAAGCTATCAAGTGGAAGCAATTGATAAAGCCCCAGAAGGAAGAGGGTCTGATATGCTCATGAGCACCTCAAACGTAGCAAGGAGGTTTGTAAACTTCTACAGCCCACCCAAAGACGACATCATTACAGTTATTACACTTACAAGTCACCTCTTCCCCCCAACCGTTAACATCCTGGGTCTGCCACACTCCACAGTAGGTTTCCAAAGAAACATGTATCTTGGTTGCTTGGTAGCCCC
>NW_009599117.1:1983-5126 GCF_000690535.1 Cariama cristata | reverse complement strand
CTACACACTCTAGAAGCCAAAACCAACCAAACGTGACAAGGTGACCTTTTTAGACAATATAATAAGCCTGGGTTTTTTTTCAGGAAAGTTTAGCGAGTGGCACACACAAATTTCAAGCATCTCACCTATCCCATTGAAAGCTGCAGAGCCAACTGGATCATCTCTTTTACCCCAAAATAAAACCTAAACAACCTGCTAGGGCTGACCACTTCACTGAAGAGGAAAAAAAGCAGGTACAGGATCAGCTCCAGCAGACCCAGGGCCAACACCCACCAGACAATCCCAGCCTCAACGATGTCATTTAAACAAATATGTTTACATTTAATTTCAAGAGAAAAAAAAATGTCATCTCTCCCTCACCAGATTTACTGCATTAACCTTTGTCACCACTGTGACAGTTAACTCTCTAGCCACATCTCCAGGGCAAGGCTCATCAGAAACAAGAGCTTTTAAGAGGACAGTCAATATTCTTGGCAAGAAGTTTGTAATTTGCAGGTTTTTAAACTGCATATCTGTGCTTTGTAACTAACATCCCCTGCTATGGAGGCTGAAGGACACAACTCCCAAAGACAGGAGTTGTCAGCAGCTTTTCTCCTCCTTGATGGAGGAAATACTCTCCAGAATAGTTTCTCGCTACCGAGTTCTCTATTTTTAGCCTGGCAGCTGTAAGTTGTACTCAAGATCATCTCCATCTTTGTATTATGACAGTCCTGAAGTTTTGCTTTAAATTACAATGCAGTTTATTACCTGAAAGGATTTCCAGCTGCAGTTATTGTCTAGTATGAACCAAACTGACGTCCCTTCATCATCCCCCTACTTACAAGACAAGATTGCACAAGAAAGCCAAAGCCCATCATCGATTTCTTGCTAAAATCAGGTCCTAGAGGCAGAAGAAACTCATTATATATTCTAATCTTCCTGGTCTTTGAAATTCTTCTTACAAGATGGTTTAACTAACACAATTTGGAAGCTTGCTGCAAAACTGGAACCAGGAGGTGGCCAAGACTTCACCTACACAACAGCTCAGACTTTTTGCCTGTCATTATCTATGCAACACAAAAAAGAGATTCCAGATCTAGGCAAAGGATGGCAGATTTATGCCTAGATTCAGCAGTCATTGAGCTATTCTTTGCAGCAATCCATGTGCTATCGCGTGCACACAGAACAGGCTACTCACCGAGACACTTGCCCAATGTACAAATATCACTTGGGCATCTCCAGCTGAACAGAGAGAAGTGAGAAGTTTAGAGTTCAGAATAATACTAGTTTATTTGAACCACATCTGGAGGTGAAGGGAAGGTCAGATGCAACACAACAGAGAGAAAAGCTCTTTATAGAGACAGGGATGTTGAGCAAAGGGTAACAAGACCTTTGCAGCACTTTTGCTTGACCGCAGCATCATCCAGGGACTAGAGCCACATCCCAAGGTTGCAAAACCAGCATGTGATTCCCCCTCTGTTTGCTGGAAACAGAAATACATGATGGAGGAGGCATATTACAGCCACAAAACCAGGTTAGCTTAAAAGTCCATCTAAATCGTGACGTTTGAGTGCCCTGGGTGGGGAGGATTAGCTATGTTCGTGCACACAGACATGCAGGATGTGTTTCATCTCCAAACGTATTTCAAGCAGAAAGACAATAGCCTCTTATTGCAACACCTGTCCTCCCCAGATGAACTTTTATACACTCACGTGCCACCCAACTCCAAAAAAGCAGTTCTCAGCATGTAGACACACTGCTTTTAGAACAGAACAGCACAATTAAAAACCTAATACCCGAAGGGAACAATAGGACATCCGTATAGATTAATGCAAACAGCAGGCTGGATGGCAGGTACGAGAGGGAACAAAAATAAATCGAAGGTGCTTTCATTGCACTCATTGCAATTCCCAAACCTACCCTCAAATTAAGTCCTTCCAACCCTTTAAAAAGGCTCAGACTATCTTGTATTTACTTTTAAGCAGCCTTCCTACTATCTATGCTTGAACACTCAAAAGCCCCAAGGAGAGAGATCAAACAGCAGGGCAGGATGGAGAAAAGTTCAGCTCCCAAAAGGTCATTCCTGTGCCGAAACGTCTCAAAGCTCCTGACGCTTTTTGGCAGCTAAACATCAGCAAAGAGGGCACAAATGGGAACCGACGTGACATTGCCTGCTATTTGCACAAGCCTTAGACAGATTCAGGTTGCAGTTTCACTAGCGTAAAGCAGATACAGCAGGTAAACCACCCTGAAACTTCCTTGGGGGGAAAAAAAAAGTTATTTTTGGCTAGATGTGTGTACATACTACAAAAAATACAAAGCAAAAGTCTCAGTGAATTATTACCCCTACTTAGAAAAATATAGTGAAAATACATTTGAATAACGATCATATTTTGCATTAATACAGTTTTTATCACTTTTACCCATACACCTGTCTTCAGACCACAGAATTTGCTTTGTATTTCAGACAGATAAAAAAAGCAAATAGGGCTCTAGAGAACATAACTACAAAAACAGTAAAAAGAGCAACTACACAGATGAAGAAAGACCAGAATAATGCAGCAGGTTTTTCTTTCCATCATAGGTTGAAACCTTCCCCTATAAAAAAAAAATAAATATCACTCAAGTGCGGGATGTTACAGTCCCCTTTTTGCCAGATTACTGAAAAATCTGCCAGAGATGCTGAATCACACAGGAAACTAAACCTTGTTTTCAACTGGGCACAAGAAACAGCAAGAAGAGCTAGAAATCCTAAAAAGAGACATCGCCCACTCCCAAAACCACAAGACAAATTGTCATCGTCCTATGAGGGGTAGCACAGGCTGACTAGATTTCTGCAAATCTCTGGAAAAACAAAAGAGCTGATGATGGATGGTGCAACTTCACACCTTAAGACCCATAGATTCATGCAAGGATGCTCCCCACCATGCAGCACACCAGGTAACCCCGCTCTCCTGTCCCAGCCTCCACATTCGATGTCCCATCATGCCAGACCTGATCTGGCACGGCTGTTCTTTCAGAGCACTGTCGCAACAAAGGTATTTTTCTCCCAGTGCACAAAACCATGATGAAATGATCCTTTGACTGTCCTGCTGCACCTCAACAACGTTCGGATGCTTCTTCGGTTGCCACGAGCCTGCTGCGCTTGATCTCTCTTCCCCCCC
>NW_009599117.1:0-1969 GCF_000690535.1 Cariama cristata | reverse complement strand
CCAACCCAGCCACAAGACACAGAGAAGCACTGAAAGAAATCTCACCATCACATTTGCAGCACAGATGATTTCATCCCAATTACTTACTCTTGTCATGCAAAAAAGAGCAACAGGAGAAAATTTAAATCCCGATCCAGACAATACAATAGCCAAAAATGAAGACGCTGCTCCAAGCACTTATCTCAGATTTTTACATGCTGGGATCAGCCCTTCGGAGTCAGAGGAGTCTACCAGAAATGCTCTTGGAGAGAAGACAGACATCACAGCCCAATTATACATCTGAATTTAAGTCTTCACCCTCTGATTCAGGGGAGTCCAAGGAACATGCAGATACAGGAATAGCTCGTTTACAAAGAGGACCTGAACAAAAAAACACCAAACAAATGTGCAAGTTATGCAGAGAAGCCAGGTAAAGAATGCAAATTCTGACCTACTTCTGCCTCCTGGCTAGAAGAGGGCATGAGGCAGCTGCTAGTGCTGCTCTGCAAGCACAAGAGATGAGCAGGAGCCCTGCCAAAATTTCCACAGCGATGCCTCTTCCAGACGCAGGCTGCTCCGTGGAAGACTGCTTGCAAGGCAGGGGCAATCATCCTTCTGCCCAGGCAACGAGACCACAACCACCCAGCCCAGCAGGGGATGAAGTCAAGATGAGCAAAGGTCTCCAAAGGCCCTGGATTCAGCTCTCATGCCAGAATTTTTCCCACTGGACTCCTCCGCCAGCACCTGCCTTAATTCTGCTGTGACAAAGAACAATGTCGTACAGTAGAACCATAGAATCATAATGGTTGGAAGAGACCTCAAAGATCATCAAGTCCAACCGTATACCTGATGCCACCATGCCCACTAAACCATGTCTCGAAGCGCCACATCTAACATGTCTTCCAGTATGGGGGAGGTCAGGTGCCTTAATAAAGCCTCTCTCAAAACCGGCCTCCAAGATGAGAAGGCGGACAGGGACAAAGCCATTGAGGTGATGGACACATCGGCTTGACTACCACGCTAACTGGACACCCATGGACAGCAGTGTCTTCCTTGACCAAGATCCACACGAAAGCCATCCACTCTCCCAGCGCAACAGGCCAACGATGCAAGAAAAATACCAGAGGAGAGGAACATGGAGCCAGAACAGGCAGAGTTTCACTCCAACTCCTCCACTGGAGGAACTTTCTCACTCTTACGATGCAAGTTGAGGCTCTCAAACCAGATCTTTGTGCTGGACTACCTAACCAAGAGCCACCAACCTTCTGCAAGGTCAGCTTGCAGGAAAGTCACTGGCCCTCAGCCGCCAGCAGGATGGAGTCCTGTCAGCCCAGTTACCGCAACCAGAGGTGAAGAGGAACAAGCGGCGTTTACGCAAGATTCACCGTACAGTACTTTCCATCTCAGAAGGCTCAAGCTTTCTATGCACTTGCAAAAACTGAGCGCGACCTTTAAGAGTCACGAGAAGTCTTCCTCCCAAGCTATTCCACGTACCTTTCTACAGGAGAAAGCCTTTCAGATGAAAAATATTCATCTGATCTCACATAGACATGAGTTGATTAGGTTAACTATGAGCTTAAGTTATGTGAGTCTGAGATGTATTATTGTAAAATATTTTCATTAAAGCATCGAGCTGTTTCAGCACAAGGGGATATAGAATAAATGCAACCAAGAAGCAAGAGTTAGCCATTTTACACCAACCAAAAACGCAGCTCATTTTACACAGTCACATCTTACTCCACCCAGGGCACGCGATGCAGTTGGGTTTTGCCAACGATCTCAGACCTGGTGCTAGTGCTGCTAGAGCGATGCTTTGGGGGAGGTTATGGGATATTCCTGGCCTATTGTAGCCAGCTGAAAAGAAATTGGGACAAGTAGAGAAGCAGTGCGAGTAGCGGTTTTCAAACAGCACCAAGTCTCAGCATGTTTCCAGCGCTAGCATAAGGGCACACGGTGCTCACAGGGGGTAGAAGTTACCTGCCAAATTTCA
>NW_009599116.1:3163-3456 GCF_000690535.1 Cariama cristata | reverse complement strand
TTTGACTGGTGTCACCTGCCCCTTGCCCTGGCCGTCCGTCAGCTTCAGGAAGATGTTGTACTCCCCCGGCTCCAGCTCCTTCACCAGGTTCAGCACCAGCAGGTCTGGCGGCAGAGAGGGAGGGCGAGGGCTCAGAGACGGGTCCCTACTCCTCGGTTTGGGGACACCCTTGGCACCGGTGCAGGGCTTTGCCACATGGCAGTTCCCCAGCCTGGCACCCATCACAGGGGCCGGCACCGGCTGTACTTGGGGGGGCACAGAGAGCCAAAGGGGCCCGGGGTGTGCCCCCTGCT
>NW_009599116.1:2823-3040 GCF_000690535.1 Cariama cristata | reverse complement strand
CCCTGACGGTCCAGTTGGTGCCGGAGCCATGCTCCAGCGCTGCCTGGAAGGGGTAGGTGTTGGGGGCCAGGTCCTTGTCGACGATGCTCAGCATCTGCTCCTCGGGCTGTCGGTTGCAGATGTCGAAGAACCGGGGCTCCGGCGTGGGTCCGTTGTCATTCACGTCCTGGAGGAGGAGGAGCAGCGTCCCCGTGCCGGTGGCATCCGGTGACCCTGT
>NW_009599116.1:1239-2735 GCF_000690535.1 Cariama cristata | reverse complement strand
CAGCAGCCCCTTCCCAAAGGGCAAGGCAAGGTGCTCCTCACCGCTGTCCACAGCCAGGACGATGGCCTTGTAGGTGCTGTTGATGGCGTGCACCGATTCCCGGTCCAGCGGCTGGGCTACCGTAACGATGCCGTTCTCGGGGTCGATGGCCAGCCACCCCGCCGGGTCGCTGCCCATGCGGTACCTGGGGCAAGCGAGGGGTCAGCTGCAGGGGGAAGGGGCGTACGGCACAGCGGGAACAGTGCAGCCCCTCGGGCACCCCAGCACGGCCCCCCTGCCACCGATCCCCCTCCACTCACCTGATTTTCTGCCTCTGATCCCTGTCCGGGTCCTGGGCCGTGTAGGAGGTGACCTGGTGCCCCAGCGGCAGGTCCTCCATCACCTCCAGCCTCTTGACTGGGGGCACAAAAACGGGGGCTTCGTTCATGTCTCCGACCACCACCAGAACGCTGGCCGTGGAGAGTGGCAGGGGCACGGTGAAGGGGACGGCGTTCTCCACTGTCACCATGAGGTTGTACCGGTTCCTCGTCTCGTAATCCAGGCCCTGTGGAGGGGCAGGGGAGAGAAGCTGGGGCAGTGCCAGTGCTGGTGGGGAGGCAGCCAGCGCCGGGGCATCTGCATGACAGCAGGACCCACCTTGGCGGTTTTGAGGATGCCGTCGTTGGTTTTGGGGTCGGTGGTGATGCTGAAGTCGCCATCCGCGTCCCCGCTCTTGATGTGGTAGACGGCTTGCCAGGCAGGGGAGCCCTGCATGTCCCGGTCCGTCACATGCAGCCGGGCCACCACCACCCCTACCTCGTTCTCGTTCACCATCCCCTCGTACTGCAAGAGAGGGGACGATGACGGTCACCTGCACGGTCCCGGGCACCCCAGGGTGGGGGCGGCTCACGCCACAATGGCCCGAGGCGGGCAGGGGCTCGCGGGAGCTGGCTCGGGTACCATGGTGGGGTCGAAGACGGGAGGGTTGTCATTGGCATCGGTGACTTCCACAATGGCGGTGGCGGTGTTGGTCAGGCCATTGCCCTCCTGGTCCGCAGCCTGGATGATCAGCGTGTAGTTGGGAGTGGTCTGCAAGCCGAAATCACTGCGGTTAAGGCTGGAATAGGGTCTGGCGTGTCCCCCTTCTCCGGAGGCATCACCTTCCTGCCCTTCACCCTTCTCCAGCCACGGTGTTCATCGCTGGCACAGACACTTGCTGATGTCCCTGCTGCCCACCCGAAGGGCTGGCAATCACCCGCTCTTGGGGCTCAGCAGGGCTGGGGGCCCTGCAACGTCCCCAGCACAGATCCCCGATGGGCTTGGGGGCTGCAGACACTCCCCCAGCAGGGGACAGTGACCCAGGAATGGCAAGTCCTTTTTTTTCCAAACCAGCCAGACCCCCAGGCTCCGGCATCCCCGGCTCTCCATGGCAAGTCCCACCACAGAGCTGCTGCATGGTCCCTGAGGACGCGGTCAGGGCACCCACCTCCCGGTCCAGCCCCGTGCCGATGACGATG
>NW_009599116.1:0-215 GCF_000690535.1 Cariama cristata | reverse complement strand
CTTGCCCGCAGCATCCCAGGTGTAGACGGAGAAGCTGATCTCTTGCCGCTGGAGCTGCAGGGGCCGGGTGGCAGAGACGACACCATCCCTGCTCACCTTGAAGCGCGTGTTGTCCGAGAGGTACACGGCGTGCCGCTGCTCACCGCAGTCTGCAAAGCTCACTGGGGACAGGGAGAGCCAGTGGGAAGGGGGCTCCTGGTTCTGCCCAGGGGGGA
>NW_009599115.1:5128-22510 GCF_000690535.1 Cariama cristata | reverse complement strand
CAGGTGCCACCCTTTTACGACTTTTTTACTTTCTTAGCAAAAGAAGGCCAGCAGTGGCCTTGGTTCTCATGGGGATAAGTATAAACATGGGCCTCTGTGCATACCAATCCTACTGATACTTCAGTAGCAACTATAAACATCGAGCGTTATCAGGTCTGAAAACTAGACAGTGTCTGAAAAACATGTAGCTGTACTGTCAGAAAGTGCAGTTACTTAGAAAGGATTTGATTGAAAGAAAAACTCCTGAAAGGAGAAAATAGCCCTGTTTTAGCCAAACCAGGACAACTTCTATGGCAGTAGAGCCAAAGCCTGAAACTGTGCTTCTTTCTACTTGAAATGAAGTATAAAGTTATAAACACGCATTTAATCATAATCCCGCCTACAGACTTCTTGCATGTGAACAGATGTCTTTCATAAAAATTTTCTCTCTCAATCTTTTGGGCAAGTAATGATGTCCTCACTGTCTTTGAGTGCCCAGAAGTTTTGTCCAGGTACAAAGGTTAATTTTTAGTGTTTACCACGGAAATCTTGAGCGAACATAATTCCTAAAAGTGCTGCTCTATACATTAGCAATTGGAATAGAAGATTCCAATTGGTAACACATATTTAGAAGTTAGACAATGTACATGTTAATAAAACCCACATATGTATAGTACGTGTTTCCTAAGCTCTTTCTATCTCAAAGTATAGGCATATTGTCCATAGAAATTTTTTTTTCTTAGTTGTATAAGGAGAACAAGGAACTTTGGAAAAGAAAGAAACTAATACCAATATCTTGTTGCTTAAGAAAAAAGACAGCAAGGTACCCATTATTAGAACTTGCTGTTGATTCAAAATACAAGTAAGGAAAATGTTTTCAAACCTTATTACAAACAACTCAGATTTCATGTTGTTATTGCTCTAAAAAAAGATTAAAACAGTTGTTAAGCATAAGAATAAAATAAAAATGGAAGTGTTCCTCCATGCTTTCATTTTTTAATTTTGACAATGATGAATGTATCACTTATAATATATTTGAAGTTTGGGTAAAAATGTTTGCTATATAACCAGGTGATAAAAAGGGAAGGGAAATGGGAAGAGACAAAAGTTCAGAAACCTTCCTTTGGAAAAGATGCATATTGAGAGCAAAAGTGACACACCTAAACACTAGAAGTAAAAAAGAATACTTCACTTATAAAAAAGCTCGCATTCTGACCTGATAGAAATGTTATCCTTGGTGATAGAGTAACTGAAAAAAAATGAGAAAATGCATTGTTCCATAAATATCTACTTTATAAACTCCTTTGCTTCTTCTAACTTTTAAAAGTTTTTATCTTGACTTTCTCAGGAAATTTATTATCCCAAAATATGAAAGTGACAAAAGTGTAACACACTTGTTCAGAAGCTCATTTATCATATTTATTTAAAAAAAGGCACAAAAATTCCTCAGCTTTATTTGAAAGGTTTTTTTCTCAGCAACAACAAAAATATGACTACTCTAATTGATGCCTTTCAGTTTGAGTTGAAACACAAAATGTGAATTTAACTGTCTAAGTGTGAGGAAAATTGTTATCCAAACATGAATTTGAACATAAAGAGATAAGGTAGATCCTTCACCTCAAAGAATGTCTTATACATGTGGGGCGGCATGATGGACAAAGAAATGCTTTAATGTGGACTGCTGCTGAGAGCAGGACAAAAAGGTCAACATTTGAAGACAGAAGAGAGCACATGGGGTGAAAGAGGTGACTATAAGCTCATTTTACTAATCCACGTGAGCAGAGTAAGACCTAGGGAGAAATCAGTCATCTCCAGATCACATGGAACATTGCTAAAACTTCAGTACTTTTCCTTCAAAAGGTGAGGAATAAAAAGTGCCACTGAAGAAAAAGATAATTACTATGAACAGTAATCAAGCACAAATGTGGTTTTTTTGCCAATTCTGTCAATGTAAGAGGCTATTTTAAGAATTTATTTCATTTTTAAGTGGCTCAAGAAGGACTACTTATTCTTCACCTAAGAATAATGCCATTTGACTTGAAAAAAAGAGAGATTAAATAAAATATGCACTCCATTACAACAGTAAATGTAAATACCAGTGAAATTTTACTCCCACAGAAAACTGAGAACAATCACGAGCTGCTCATAAAATCAATAATTTACATTCTGAAATGTCCTAATGAGAAATGAAAAAATTTCCATCTCATATCTTTGTTGGCAACAACTTAATTTCCTATATAAGTGTCTCTCTCATTTTCCTGAAATTTCTATATTATTGTCAGGAGTCATCAGTCTCAGGTGACTAAGTGTCTCTCCTTGTAATGGAATAACCTGTTTCCACTGGGATTGAAGACACCTGATTATGTTTTGCCAAATACAGGCAAAATACAAATTTTGCCCAGGCAACCATCAAGTTTTGTGGAGTATCCACATATATTCTTAAGTTACAGTTCTAAATGAGTGTAGCTTTTTATATTTTTCCAGTAGAAGGATTAAAAGGAGAGATGAACATCAGCATTAGCTTTACCTGCTGCTTTCTTTATACAAACAGATTTGAGGAGAAAAAAATTTCTATGCAAGATAAGCCCGAAGTGAAAGTTTAGACACAAGAAAAATATTCACAGAGCTGGAGAAATGACAGAGGAAAATCAAAGTGCAACAGCTGCAAAGTTATACAAATGACTGGATGGAGAAAGGGAATTAACAGGCTGCCCCAATACAGAGTGGAAATCATTCAAGCTTCTTGCTGAGTCTTGTGCAAATCCTTCCAGTCTGACCAGGCTGACTACTTTAAGAAAGTAATTTCCTACTGCCACAGAAACTTGATTAAAGAGACCGAAACACAAATAAATAGCAATGCCTTGTGGCCCTCCCCTGATGGGGAGACCCCAGGGGAAAGGAGCTGGAAAGTAAGGAGCAAATCAGTGCTAAATAGTCTGACTTCATTTTGGAATTTGCCAAGAGTTTGTTGACCATTCTACAACAGTTTTTCATAACCACAGTGTCTCTGTTTAATCTAGATGACTTAATTTCATGTCAGTTCCACTTTCCCAGAAAGCTAAAAAGAAAGGCTATTTTATAACTCGAGAACTACAAAAGTATGCCGGCTAAGAATATTCTTATCGTGCATTGCAGAGCATATTGAATCTTAAATACAAAATATAAAATTCAAATTCTGAGTCTGTCTGTTGCCTAGAATGGCCCTATTATCATCTGAAACTCTACCACTTAAGCAGGAAAAGTAATATGATTTTTTAAACAGAAGAACTATTGAGTCATTCAGCAAAATGGTTTCTGTTTTGATTGGAATCAAAATGGAAAAAAACCCCAAAATCTCCCTTTACGTAACAATCCCATAGTGCTTTATGAACCTAAAAATTTACAACAGCAACTTCACTTTTGAAGCTTCTAACTCTAATCTTCTCATTTTTTAGATGGTGAATTTAGAAACTAGACAGATTTCAAGCCACAAGAATGTGTACCACCATGTTTCTGTTGACTGGACTTTAAGACAAGTAGAACTGGGGTAAATTTAAAAGAGAGGAGGTCAAGATTTATCCCAGAGAAAGTCAGGTATGATCTCACCAGAGTGGAGTAGAGGGGGAGAATCACCTCCCTCAACCTGCTGGCCACGCTTCTTTTGATGCAGCCCAGGATACGATTGGCTTTCTGGGCTGCAGGCGCACGTTGCCGGCTCACGTTGAGCTTCTCATCAACCAATACCCCCAAGTCCTTCTCCTCAGGGCTACTCTCAGTCCATTCTCCCCCAGCCTGTATTTGTGCTTGGGATTACTCTGACTTATGTGCAGGATCTTGCACTTGGCCCTGTTGAACT
The DNA here is from genome assembly GCF_000690535.1 of Cariama cristata. Classification (NCBI taxonomy): domain Eukaryota; kingdom Metazoa; phylum Chordata; class Aves; order Cariamiformes; family Cariamidae; genus Cariama; species Cariama cristata. The sequence goes on along the minus strand of NW_009599115.1, from coordinate 18,696 downwards.
TCATGAAGTTCACACAGGCCCACCTTTCAAACCTGTCAAGGTCCCTCTGGATGGCATTCCTTTCCTCCAGCATGTTGACTGCATCACACAGATTGGTGCCATCAGCAAACTTGCTGACGGTGCACTCAATCCCACTGTCCGTGTCACCAACAAAGATGTTAAACAGTGCTGGTCCCAACACTGACTCCTCAGGAACGCCAGTCACCACTGGTCTCCACTTGGACATCGAACCATTGACTGCAACTCTTTGAATGTGATCATCAAGCCAATTCCTTGTCCACTGAGTGGTCCATCTGTCAAATCCATGTCTCTCCATTTACACACAAGCATGTGGTGTGGGACAGTGTCAAATGCTTTGCACAAGTCCAGGTAGATGTCGTTAGTTGCTCAATATTTGGAGAACAAGGACCTATACTTCTGAAGAAAAGACATGGCTGGTTTCAGATGGTGAAGGTCTGTGTTGTTTGCTGACAAACTTTATAAAATACAGTATATTTTCTAGAGAGGAAATAAAAGACACTGCAAAATGCCTCTAATTCAGGTGAAACTACTGTGTTTTATGGTGCTTTCCTCTATTTTAGTGGGCACTACATCCATCTCTAGGAATGCTCCGTACTACAGTTAGCTGTCAGTTTGTTTGTTACAGATATTCAAGTCTTAACCAGACATGACTGGTCTTGAGATTTTCCTGTTGGCTATTCTGGCATATTTTTAACAGAGTGGTTATGCTGTTGCTTGTGTCTTTTTTGTCTGCTTATAATTGGGAAAATTATACCTGTATTAACAAATTGGAGAAAAGAAATAATTGTTGTTTGCATGAATTTATAAAAAAAACCATATTTGTGAGATTAACACAAAATGGTAAAGATATAAAAAAACTTTGCAAATACTTGTTCTTGATTTCCAGGGAAAAATGTTCTTTACCCAAACAGTGTGGGAGTTTGGGGTTTGGTAGAGCAAAGAAAAGAAAAAGAGAGAAATTACTAGAGAAAGGAAAAAATACAGGGAAAGAAAAAGTTCATGTTCAGAAATAGAAGACAGAAACAGCTGGTATTTCTAATGAAACTACTTATATAATTTATTCTTGTTTTTACATCAAACTAATGACACAAGTTTGTTAATTTTGCTACCTTATGCCAGCTTATTTGTCTGCCAGTAAATGAAAATATTCTAATGCTACTGGAAAATCTTTTGTTTCTGTAACCACCTGGCTTGGCACCATGTGTAATGAGGCATCTATTCATGTGAAGATTTTAGTTCTAAGATTTTGGATGTGTCTGGACTTCCACATATTTTTGTGAAATAACTTCTTAACCAGCTCTTGCTTACCACTAACACTTAATATTTCCTTATGTCACCAGATTTCCTTGAAATACAGTTGAGAAAGATCATGCAGCTTTGTTTCTGTCTTTGTAGAGAAGTTGTGTAAGATTTTGTTTCTGAAAATCTTCATAAGGGATTAATAATAATATTGGGTAATGCAAAATATATTAAGCGGAAGTTCTATGTGTCTAACTGTAAAGAATAAGACAGAACAACTGAGTTTGGAATTCAAGACACTGAGCTTTTCAACATATGTTTCAACATCTCATAACTTACTACTTACAGAAAAATTCACTTCATTCTGTTCCCATCATAAAGAAGGTTATAAAATGAAAATATATAAATCATGTATCTTTTAAGATTTTCAGAAGTAAACCTTGAAACATCTGTGCATTTGTGGTTTGACTTGCAGTTTCAAAGCAAATCTGTTCTTGAAACTTACACTGCATTGCCTTCATTTTATTCTTATATGCACATGTATGTATATATTTCTACACAAGCATATTTTTACAGTAAGCTATTCTTCCTTAACTAAACTTCAAAGGTGCTTTTTACTGATTCTTTAAAGCACAAACCAAGAGAAGAAAGAGACATTTAAACAAGGAAAATAATCCTATTACACAGCAAACACATTGACTCATTTTATTTCTTAGTCTTTTTAGTGCATAAATCCTTCCTGTTTTGATAATTGTCAATATTTTTGTCAATAAAATTACACACCAAAAAGTAAAGAAAATATCCAGCAATAGTAGCTGTTGGATAAAAACTACTGGAAGAAATTTGTGAAGAAATGTGAATTAGCACAGAGGAGAAAATGGAGTCTAAACTATTTGCATTGTATTAGGATAAAAAAAGTATGCCATATAATTGTGAGCAGCACAAATTGAATTTTAAAGACTCTCACAAAATACTTGAGGAAATCTGTAAATTGAAATTGTCTGTGGAAATCATTCTCTAAAAGTTGGATAACATTTTTTATTCATTTTGGAAATGCTTTAAATTTCTTCTCTTCCATATAGTAAGAAAATATGAAATCTAAAATCGCAATCTCTTGTGCAATCATGAAATGCTGAAGGTAAAGAACAGAGGAAAATCATCACTGAATTTTTCAGCCTTCACTAAATATTTAATTCTGATTTCTATCTGACAAACAGTAGCTGAAAATGATGCATCTTAAAAAAAATTGTCTGATAAATCTCTTTTTTCTAACAAGAAAGAAAACTAGAAAATTTCTGAGCACCTCTACTGAATTTTCAGATAATAGTCTAACTGACAACAACTCAGAAAATGGGATTGTCACTCTATTGTTGGAGACTTCTCCAGTTCTACAATATTTATTATACAGATGTTGTCCTTTGCTTCTTTTAGTTCCTCTTCTCTTAACTTTTGCCCATTCCTAGAGTGTTCTAAAATTTAATCACTTTCGAGGTGATCAACCCCTTTTACTGTGAGTCCACTGTAGTCAGATGACAGTGCAGAGGCAAAAATATGTAAATCGAGACCTCTGCCCTTCAGGTGAGGTAGACTCTGTGCTTACACCCTTGCAAAATTCTTAGTGTCACTTGGCAGGTGACCTGCTCCTGGGTTGCTGATGCTTGTGCTTCCTTGACCTATGTCTTCCGCTTTCACCTGTATGAGGCCATGCCGTTTGTCTTTAAGGCAGCTTAGGCATACAGGCAACTTGGTGCTGTGTTCCTTGAGCTGCTTTTCTGACAACGTTTCCTCTTTTTTAATCTCACTTTCACTGCATAGGAGTTGTGTGAGTACTTGTATATTGACCCAGGACATGTTTATCTAGCCTATCAGCTTCTCAGAAGTGCAGTCAGCAAAGCTGACTACCTTATCACTTACAATAAGGGATTTCTGTTTAAAGTTGTCAAGTTGATGGGTGCCTCTACTGCACATCATTCAATTCTCATATCCGTATAACAGTATTGTAAGCACATACATTTTGTGCATTTAGAAAAGTATATAAATACATAGCTTTACTCTGGTGAGATTCCACATTGTCTTTGTTCTTGCCTCATAAGCTGGAAAAAAAGCCATCCTTACGTGCATCTGTAACATTCTTTACTCTAAAATCCCAGTGCCCACATCACCTAGTTTGTTATTTCTCTGATTTATGTGGCAGCAGTTGAATACAAAGCAGATAACTGGTTGAAATACTCCATCTTCTTTGTGGCCTTAGGTTGTACACTAATCTCTTCATTCAGATGGCATATTATTATTTTTGTGGCGGATTAAAACTGACACAGTTCTAAAGACAATATTTTGTCATTATTACATAGTTTTGGATGAGGAAAGAAATCTATACCCTCTGCCAATTGAACACGTGTCCTTGCTTTATGGAAGTGAGTGACTCTTATCTTTGTATTTGTAGCAAGAGTCCAGTTTTGTCTTGGGTAGAACACCCTGGTATGTACTGTACAGCTAACACCAGTAGATCATTAACTTAATGTGCAGCAAATTCTTTCTGGCAGCTATTGATTTTAAAGGCGTACCATAGAAGCATATTCCAGCAGAAGATCATTTCAGGCCAATAATAATCTAAGAGTGTTGGACTTCCACTGCATACTAAAGTTTCACATTGGTAATTCTTGATAAGTAGAGGCAAAAATGAAGACAAGATATTTTAATAAAAAAGAATCAGAGTTTCTTTTATTTATATTTCTATTCTTAATATTTATTTTATCTCAAGTTCAAAATTTGGGATTCTTTGAATGCGAAATTAACATCTGTGCATTCTTTCCTAACAAAACAGTGTCAAAAAAGAAGCAGGAATTTTCTTAGAAAGGTTGCCACATGCACCTGACTCCTTTGCATGCTGTGTCATTCACCTAGAAGTTTTGCATTCATATAGCATATACATATTTTAACTTCATATTCTGAATTTGATGCTATGATTTTTATGTAATTCACCAACTCAACTCCAGTCCTGACTCTTACACATGTCCAACAGAATTATGTCATGGGTGCATCTAAAGTGTGTATGCTTTAGTGTCCATCTGGGACTTATGTGTGATTAATACTGTGACATTCATGCAATTATATTCCTTCTAAACATCTCACTTCCTTGAAATGTTTCATGCTAAAGCATGAGCTTTTTTTTTCTTCCAAGCAATGGTTTTTCTTTTTGCACAGAGATTTTTCAAAGTGTGTATTAGTTAACTTGTAGTCATTCATGGGTGATATAGGCAGCTTCTGGAATGTAAATATAATCAATATTTTAACATCACAAATTAGGATGCACAGCAAACTGCAGGCATTGCTATTGATATACAAAGGGTTCAGTTTACTGAATGCAAGAATAATTTTTTACTAGTTTGTCCCTCTTTTGGAAACCTTTGTAGAAGTTTCTGTATAGTCTCAAAATTTCCCTTCCTTTCAGCCAGTCTGAATGCCTTTTCCTTTAAGTCACAGAACTGATGAAATATTACCTGTGTTCTAGTCTGCTACCTGTTGTTCTGAATGAAAATCCAGGTCATGCCTGTGAATATGGAGCACATAATTAAGGATCAATGGATCTAGATAATGTGTTTCTTTTCTCTTTCAAATAAAGTGTAGTACGTGGGCAGTGCTGGAGATGCACGTACAATTTAAAAGCAAGAAAGGAAATGAAGACATGTAGATGTTCTCTTGGCTAGTAGGTGGGATTTAGGCAGGTACTAATTTCTGAGAAGAAATAAAAATGGATACAAAGTTTGTTCCTTTGTATTTTTCAATAATATTTGAATCTCATGGCTGGGGGTTCTGTGGCTCTTCCTCTAGACTTAACGATGGTGGCAGCATTATCTTTTTCATTTGCTTATTCTCATAAGAAACACAGAATAATCTTCAAAGAAGATCATAGATCTTCATATAGATTTGTCAGTTTCACTGCTTTGCTCACATGTTTTATAGGAAAGGAATAACTAAAGATAAAAACTCAAAAATAACATCAATTTTATTTTTTTTTTTTTCATTCGGAGGTATTGCAGGGAAGTTACTCCTAAAAAATATGTCTGGGTACTGTTCATCCTACGAAGTTTTTCTAGCCTGAATGGCTGAATTTTGGTTTTGTTTATGTTTACACTTTTTTAAATTTCTGGCAAAATTATGTGATGTTTTAATATCATATAGCTATGAAATATTTTGATCAAGTCCTCCTTTTTCCATTTAACATATACTGGATTGTTTGAAAGAATATAGTTTCTGGAGTTTTGTATAACCTGTTTTCAAATCGCGTAAGTAAGAGGAAGTTTCAGCAAGTTTCAAGTAGTCAATAGTCCCTAATTAAGGAATACTTCCTGACATTCCTCTATATCATGCCATTGATCTCAAGCCATGTTAAAGTGTATCTCTCTCTCCAATGAGTTCATAGCCTTATTAAATTAATCTTCTTACTCTTCAGGCAAAACTATTTACTTTTTCTTTAAGAAGTCACTCTGCATCAAGACCAATGTTAACACATCAGTAAAGTTTCTGACAATGGGTAGATATCCAGCCTTTTACCAACAAGCATTCAAATTTGAAGACTTGGTTTGTCATGACTAACATCTATAGATTGTCAGATTAAAATTCACGAGAAGCAAAGTCAACTATATTTTCAAAATGGATAAAGTCCACTCCTATGACTGCAAGGTAGAGTATTCAGGCCTATATATACTTGAATTACAGTGTCTGCTGAAGGATGAATGTTTAATGCTTGTAATTGTGTCAGACAGTAGTTCATACAGTGGCTCTGAGCTCAAATGAAGGTATTTATGACTCAAAAAAAGGAGGTATTTTCAATTTCAGAAAATGTATTGTTCCCTTCAGTTATGTAACTCAGTCTCAAGTAGATCACATAAAAAGTTATGTTTTCAAAATACTTACTTGTATCTTTGTAATTTGAATTTCACCAGCTGATGAAATGTTTGTTCTGTTTGATTCAGAATACTTTGCCTACTAACCACTTATATAGTCATACAGTTGACATTTTGAAACTTTTGAGACCAAAGAAAGAAAATGGACTGTGTAACAAAAAGTTGCAAAAACTATCAATGAGTTGACAATGAAAGTGTCATATTACTAGCAGGGCCCATTCTGCCTCATCTGTAGGCTTTTGTGACAGCTGCACTTTGGAAGAGAAGGAAATGTTTTGACAATTAAGATAAGCAAATTGCAAAGGGAAATATGATAGTAAGTTACCAATGGATTCCTTAAATAAAACATGCCATTTCTAATGTGGTCCTAATGCTGTTTAGCCTTCCATTAGCAGAGACCTCTCCATAGCCACAAGCAAGCATCAAATATACAGTAGTTTATAATGGTAATTCATACAGTGATAAAATAACTATGCAATGAAAAAAGAAACAAACTGAAATTTGCCTCTAGGCAAAACCTTGATTTCTATAAACAAATTAATGCGCAGACTTTACTTCATCGATGTATGGAGAATTTACTTACATATTTCTTTTCTTATTTCCTTGCCTTTTCTATATGATTTAGAATCATACTGGTTTATCTGGTGTGTATAGTCAGGAATGTGAGTAATGGACCCTAATATATGTTGAAGTATTAATGACATTTGCAACACAAGAAATGTTTCTCATTTTTAGAAGGAAAACAAACTGATGTGAATATACTGAATATACTGGGGGAAGACAAATCTGATGTATTATTTACAATAATTGTGGAGGCAAGGATTCTACTAATAATGGCCTCTGTAAGCTATGTAACATTTAAATAATTTCTCTTACCTTCAAGGAAGCTAGTTAAATGGATGTTTTTGTTTCTGGTTTTTTTTTTTTTTGTTGTTGTTGTTGTTATTAGAGTGGTGATTGGGTAATTTTTTTTTGTTTGTTTGGTCATTTTGTTTTGATTTTTTTTTCTTTGGTTTTTATTATTTCTGGCCAGACTAGTGAGATATTGGATATTTATTGATGTATATATATTCATATATGTTTATATATTGTTTGGATATTTAAGTTGTCCTTTGAATGACTTCTAGAGTAGTTATTTGTTTATTTTCAAATAAAGGCATTCAAATCTTACCCTGGATTTCCCAGTCGACTTTCTCTAATGCCAATATTTGGCATAGGCTTTAAAAATACAAGGCTGTCATGCAGTGCCTTGTAAATGACCCTCAGACATGAATAGGTAGTTCAAAAGAGAAGATGGTTCAGTCTGCTGCCATTAAATTTCAGACCCATTCACTGAAATTGCAAACTTGTCATGTCATTGTGAGTTGGCAGTAAAGTAAACTTACTTGAATCAAGCAGTCCTAGGCCAGTGAACCACCAAATAGCTACACTACAACAGCTACCACAATGTGGAAGCTAGAGCCTGACAATTGTAATGTGAAAACTTCAATAATTCAGTATACTTTCAAGTTACTCAGTTATAAACATGAGGTTTTAAAGCCTTTAGAACGTGTAAGAAAAATTCTGTATTCATACTTAACTCATCTATCTTCTTACTTATATTTAATTCATTGTGAAATTTAATTACTTTTATTCTAGGAATACACTTTGCCAAATATATACTTGGTTTTAAAAAAAATAAATATTACTCTTAGTTATTAAATCTTAAACATTTTTCATTCTTTGCATTCAGGATCCACTGTCTGCCAGTCTTTTAAATTAACAGTTCATTGTGGCTCTCCTGAATTATTAGTATTTTTTCTTGGTCAGAATTTTAAAGTTTTGAGTGATGGGTCACACTTTCTGTGCAAGGGCTGAGCATGTTTTTTCTGAAGGTGTCCTATATGCACAAACTATGCAAATACCTTAGTCAGCTTCTTCGTCTGTAAAACAGCAATGGAGAATTTGCAACAGGTCATCTTCTAGAGGCTTTATGTTATCACAATGAAACAGGAATTAGAGATGTCTGCAGAAGGCCAATAAGCAAAAGGAATCAAAGCTCAGAAAAACTCCAAAATTAATAAAATACATCCTCAACAAGCAGAGAATGATGCTTTCCAATAGGTTTCACTTACAGAAGTCTTGGATTGATAAGCAGGTACACATAAACATGATTTATTGATAGGGTTGGTGTTAGTCAACTTTCTATTAATTATCTGCAAGTTTCTGGCTGAATTTTCTAGCAAACTGATGAATTGAACCTGGGCATCTATTTTGTAAAATTAGATCTTCAATGGTTAGAGATCAAAGAAAAGAAGGTTGTGGTTGGTGGGAAGAAAGGATGAACTGATAAATGCATTAAAGCTGACTGCTCTGAGGTGAATGAGAATACATGGCAAGTACTTCTTGATATAGTTGTGACCGTGCTAGTCAATGACTTTTAAATTCACATCCTATTCTGTAACACTCTTTAAACTTAGATTTCTAGTGTTGACAATCTCATCTATTTTATCACATGCTTCTCTTGGAACAGTAGTAGAGCTCATTATATAGAAGCTTGTAAGATTACTAAGGAGACAAGATGAATATAATTTCCTGTCTAATTCCCTGCCCATAGATGCAGTGATCTAGTTCTAATGGCTAGTAAAGATACAGGATGGATGTGCAAGAGATGCTTCAGATTTCAGTGGTAAAAACTGTTTCTGAAAATAGGACTTGAGACTGAATAATTTTGGGACAAATTATACTTGACGGAAGGTATTACTACCTTAGTGCTAGTAGATACTGATTCTCTGAGGTAGAAAACATGCCATAGAAAAATGTTTAAAATGTTAAAAAATAAACATTAAAATAAACATTAAAATAAACATTAAAAATTTTTAAAGACTTTTGTGTTCATCAAGTGGGAGCAACCGAAATAGGAAGCACATTCTGATTTGGAATTACTGTATGGATCACAGCTGGACTGTTCAGCTCAGCTTGATTGCAACAAGGGTTTGTGTCTTAGAAATGAAAACTTGCATTTCCAGAGAGCTGTTTCATCAATCACAATGTAATAGTAATTGAAGAACATAAAGAAGAAAATTGTGCTAATATAGGAACTTTGAAAAAAATATTTCGTACTACAAACATATTGTAAAAATGTACTTTGTTAGACCATTTGTATGAACAATGAGTGATTATTAGTTTTAAAGGAACTGAGATTGAATTACTTGAAATATTGAATCCTTCTCCTGTAAAGGTGTCTCTTCTTGATTTCTGAGCAATTTCTGGGCAGTGCTCATCTGAGATCAGCATTTTAATGTCCTTTGATGCATTGTCCTCAGTACAATCTAATTCAACAACATTGACTGATTATTCTTTAGTTACCTTTTCAATTATATGTGAATCATTGTTTATATATAAACATTTACCTGGATTTAAATGTGTTAAATGCAGTGAATGAATATGAAATGTGTTTCTACCTGCATAAGGTCTAGGCCTCTCTGTTGCTCAGGAGTATTGTTCATTGCTTCATCATAAATAGTGACACTCCCAAGTAAGAATTTTCAGGTATTGTGGACCAAAGAAATGAGAGGGTTTTTAAATTCCCATGTATCATGGAATTCTGGTAGTACCAAAGTCTCCCAAGAAAATGAGGATCCAAATTAATTGAGGATATATTCATAAGTATGATTGTGTTTTGTTTGTTCTTTAAAATAAGATATGAAGGAGGGGCATAGACTTTCATATTTTTCTAATGAATTGAGATCTGAACTTGAATATACATGTGGAATTCATCAAACAGGCTTTAGTGGCACTTGCACATTTCCCCCTTTTGTAACTGTTTCATATTAAGCCTGGAGGGAGCTGGGGATGATTTTTCCTGTAATTTGTGGCATTTGTGTCTATTTGCAACAGCTGTAAAAATACAGTATAAACAGAAACATCATAAAACATGCATAAAAGAAGTCTTCTAAAGCCAGAAAAAGAACAGACTTTCCATGGCAGCTGATGGTACAAAGGTGAATTATCCACCAGATGTGATGGCATTAAAATTTGCTGTCTTTGTAATATTGTTTTATCATGTATTTATGATAACAAAATAAAAAGAAAATAAAAACTGTATAAAAAGAAATTTGATGTAATGATATTTCCTTGTTATGGAGAAGAGAGACTCAAAATTAAGGAAACTAATCTGTGATGAAGGCTATGCAAAATCATTTTGAAAGGATGATTTTACCAGCCATGTTCCTTCTTATAACTGAAGGGTATTTCTATTATATGTGGATAGTGACCTTCCCAAAATGGCAAATACTGTTTAAAGGGAATCTCTGAAAAACATTCTACTTATAAATTTTCCTTTTTGCCAGATCTAAGATTTATGCTGTTTATTTTCCCTTCATTGTTGAAAAATCATATGCAAGGAGGATACTGAGTCTTAGGTTTTATTAATTTCTTCTTTTTCTTCAAGTGTCATAGTCAAAACTTTCCATTTATGACACTGCAATAAGCTATTATAATAGTCTGAGTATTAAGCTTTATTAATTTCTTCTCTTTTTTAAGGATGACCTCTTCATATCATAACAGAAGGACAAGAACACAGTTTAGTTCAATAAGAACTAACAAAATGTTACAGAATTCTCTGACTAGAAAAGAAAAAAAAAAAAAAAAAGCAAAAAAAAAAAGCAAGAAAAGCCCTAATTTATATACTAGATAATAGAAAAAGAGCATGGTGGAAAAGAGATGGAAGAGAGTAAGGAAGAAAGATAAATTTATTTCTTCATTGAAACACATCAAAAATAATAGCAATTGGAAAACCCAAGAAGTGTGCAATGAGTCACCTACTAAGTTTGTTAAAAACATATTACTGGATTTCTCCAGTTGCTCTGAATACTTGGTGTCTTGTTTGCATCCAAGTGAATGTTAAGATTATTTCAATCTGTTTACATAACCATTCTTGGGACCTTTATTTTCTTGTAAAATCTCCTTCTCTTCCTATGTGGAACTGCACAGCAGCTGATAAAAATCAAATCTCTGGATTGACCTGGTGAGGGATTCCCAGCAAAGGGGCCTGAATGTGGTTCTGAACCACCTCTAGTGTGAAGATGACTAGAGTTGAAAGCAGGAATAACTGTTTTCTTAGCCAGTTTGCCAATGGTTTTTATTCTTGGATTATGTGGATAGTTCAGCTTTGGCAGTACTATAGCTCTGTTGACAGTTTTCAGGTTTTTACAAATGGACCGGCTTCTATTTTTCTAAGTGATTTTTGTCACTGGTGACCTATTCAACCCTTGTACTCATGTACCAGTTGGACTTCCATCACATGAATGTATGTCTTTTTCTGTGCATTTGGGTAGTTCTCATTGTAATGCTGGTTGTCTCCTGCTGTCACAGTTCTCATGTTCTATTAGTATGAATGTCATATTTTTATCAAATGACCTTTGCTTAATCTATTCCTACATCTCCCATGAAATTTAACACAATCTGTGAATATTTTGTGTGTTTGAAAGATAGACTGGAAATACTTGCTAAGGAGAATAGAATTGCCTCCCAGTTTATATTTTTTTCTTAAAGAAATTTACAAATAAAGCTGTTGTATATGTAGAGGACAGAATAAAACATATGAAGTAGCACCACAGTTCAACATATTTCAGTGAAGAGATGCATATTTTAAAAAACATATTCCAGTAAGCTGAGAAAAAATGTCAGTGTCATTATGAAGCTGACAATATCTATACATGAGGCTATCTTTTGTTTTTGCAAATAGTTATAACCTTTGCTTTTTAATGTCCATTTGAGTCACTGAAATTATTTATGTTGCTTATAGTCAATATTTTATGGTCTTGATAGATGTAAGAGAATTAACAGTTCCAGGGTTAGGATCAGGGTTTGAAAGAACTGGAATTAGTTTATGTATTTCTGAAGGCAGATTGTTTCAAGAGATTAGAACATTGGCTCATTAGAGTGGGACAAATAGTATGTTTGGATAAACTTTGTCTCAGCACAATAACCTTCCTTCATAAATTTTACCTTATTCAAATCTGGAAGGTATTGGTTTAACATTAGATTCTGGGACATGGAAACACAGATTAGTTGGATGCCTTTCATACAGATGTGTCTGAGAATTGCTCAGACAAAAGCCATTCCTTTCCAGTACTTCTTGCAAACAAGACTGAAAAAGGCTTGCGACCTCCATTCATACTCTTGCAAAACGTGCCCCAACCACAAGAATCTGCAGTCTGACAAACTGAGAAGAAATTCAATATAGACACCAAGAATTAATTCATCAGCCAGAGTGCCATAACTAGAAATTTTCCCCAATAGCACATTGGTTGCTATTGCAAATTGGTACCATATTTGTAAGTCTGCTAGACTGTTCTTTATGTACAGTGTCATTGCATAAAAACCTGTACCCTTTGAGACGTAGATTTAAAATATTAAATCTGAAGAGGAATGTAGCATCAGTGTCTCACATCAGAAATACATCTAGCCATGAATGGATTCTCTAACAATTCTTTACTCTAATTCATCTGAAAAAAACATTCTGGAAACCTTAAAGTGAAATCATGGAAATTTCATCCTAACACTTATTAAATAGCATTTGAATTATGAACAGAATTATGAGAAAAGATATTTTTTCAGGTTTTTACTATATGCTATTTATGCTATTTTTCTGTGAATACTCTCATTATTTATTGCAATATCTGATATTTATTAGAATCCTTTATTTCGCTATGGTCAGTAGCTTAATCATGCAGTATTTAAAGAATTTTTTTCTGACCTTTTGACTTCATTCAATGTTACTTATGAACATATGTTAACAGAAAACATTTATATATCCTATATTTTTCTTTTCTAATTATTAAAATCATAAATATAAACCTAGTAGAATTTAATCAAAATTAGTTTTTAAGTCTTGTACTTAGAAAATGCTAAAAATAGTTATTAATTTTATTCATCTGCAGAGAAGGAGGGGAACTTTCAGGCAAAGTGAGAGACTTGGATTAGAAAAAAATTATATATGCATATATAAAAATATATTTATGCATTATATATTGTATATATATGCAGAAATTAATTCTGGGGTTACTCATCAAAACAAAACAAAAAGAAGTAATTGGAAAGCACACTGGATTTGTTCCAAATACTCAATTGCAATCTTGATTTCTTTGTCCAGATATCAGTTCTGCTGCGTATTTACATTGCAGAATGTCAAGTAATTTATGGCACTTACATCATTACCTAACATGCTGTTAATCATCTTCCATGTTGTGAAACGCTCTAACATGTTATAAAATATAGCCTTTCTCTGGTTTGGAATACTGTTGAATCATTGCTTGCACTTTTCCTTTAAGGAACTGAAATGGATGTTTTTAAGATGCTGTCTGCATATCTAATGGAACTCTAAGACAAAGAAAAACAGGAACATACTGTACACAG
>NW_009599115.1:0-5097 GCF_000690535.1 Cariama cristata | reverse complement strand
CGCTCTTTCTGTATTGACTTCCCTTTAGGGTCATTTTATTTCCCTTAGCAAGATAACTGCTGTAACAAATGGAGGGGCAAAGATTTTATTCGTAGTGGTTACGAATGCATTGAAGAGCATCACAAAGACAGCATAGAATTCGTTGATAGCATGGTCACCATGAAAAGCCTGGTATACCACATTTTGTCAGAGAATAAGACAGTGAAAATCCTCTCTGCTGTCTTTAATGATATAAATGTCGGTTGGAAGCAAATTTTTATAGCCTGTGGTATTTTATTAGCTATGAAGGTTATTTACGCTGACTTTATTTCCCCCCAAAGGCTATATCCCCTTCATTGTTCCTTCTGAAATTCAGTATTTGGAGAAATTAGCTTATTTAAGCTGTTTTCAACATGGATTTATCTTTTACAAGTGATGATGAACTAACAAACTTTAAGCGTTGTAACCACAGGGCACACATGTATTGGTCAGCAGCAGTGAAGCTTTTCCACTTCCTGTTAGTAAACTTTGAATGAGAAAGGTAAACTCGAACTGTTAAGTATGGCTAGATTCAGTGGCTTGGACAATGATATCTGTAGTCTTTTTTGCTATGACTCTAATTGCATGCATGTTTTGGTCTTGATTTTTTTTATATTTCTATGAAGATTGCAGACTTCTGATTCTGAGGAACTAGGCAGATATCATTCCACAAAAACCTGTGAATAAAGATTTTTTATAATATTTATATTGTTTATTGCAATTAGAATTATAGTACTATTAGTGTATACAAAGACAGAAGTCTTTGTGTATGTTTACGTACTCATCTGATCCACTTCACACCACTGATGCAGATGCCAGCTTCCAATGTATTTATTCATAACCTTCCTAATTACCAAAACCATCAGCTTTAAGAAGTAAAAAATTTTGATTGCATTAAAATTTCAGGTGGTGATAAACCTATTTCTGGAAAGTTGATATTTTGAGATCCCATCATGAAAACTCTAATATTTGGCCATAGGGCAGAGATGAAGGAAAGGATGAAGAAACAATACAGAAAAATGCAATAAGCTCTGCTATCACAGGCAAACATGCAAGGAGAGCCAGATGAAGCTTTTTGATTTAAATGTACCTCACAGTATTTATGGATCAATAAATATTGCAAGTCAATTTGTGAGAGTATGGAATGCTTGTAGGACTTTTTCCTCATTTACAGCTTGTGTTAAGTTGCTCTACTTACGCTAATTTTCCTATTTTTCATCTAGAAACTGTATTTCTGTAATAGATCTGCCATATGCTACCACTATCTATCCTAAAGTTCGATGCCTTTCATTAATAAAATAAGTAATTATCATTTATAGGTTTCCCCCAATCCCCTAAAAATCTCATTTGGGATTTTTATTCATCAAAGGATAATAAATTAGCTTCTCAGATAGCATAAGTCTTGTACAATCGTATTGATTGAGAAAAAAAAAAGTACTTTCACACTGAGTGACTAGCTCAGTTTATTAATCTCAATATAAAGTTCTAAAAGACATGAGACACAGAATTTTATCTGAATACAGCTAATTCTTATAAGTATAAGCAATTGACATGTGTTTTGTTGACTAGGATTACTGCTGTGTTTCTGCTCTGCTAAGCTACGTATCTCAGAATAAAAAAAATGCATTTCTGTTTTTTCTTTGAAAAAGTAAACCCAATCCTTGACACTATTCTTTGTTTCCTCAGAAGATGACATGATCTTACTTTTATTAATTACAGAGATTAGGAAGAGAATGGCAAATGTCAAAATAATTTCTTATCTAGGTGACATTATCTCAGGAAGAGATGGTCGTAATCTTTGAAATTTAACAACTGTTAAAAAAGTGTCTTTCTAAAGGTGGACTACATCTAGCAAACTTGATTCAACAGCTATAGACACCCTGACTTATTAGCAAATCTGCTTGCTACCTGTTAAAGGAAACATGGGAGTTAATGTACTCTGAGAGGTAAAAGGGCTTTGGAAAAAAAAAAGAAGTCATATAATATATGATATTTTAAAAATCAATAATGCTCTTGCTTCAGTTTTGATATTTGATTTTCAAAATACTAAATGCAATTACACATAACCAGTTTCTCAGTAACTGGAGCTGTCGTTCCTAGAATGAAGAAGACTAAAGTAAAGAAAATCTAAACCATGCAATCCCCTCCCCAAAATGCAGCTTATGCCAAAGAACTTCAAATTTTGTTTTGTCTAAAAAGAAAAATCCAGTTGTATCAAGTCTAAGAGCTTCCAGCTGATTTGGGATGCTTTACCACAGGAGCACATCTCTTTTTTGGTGTTGTTGCCAATGGTGCATGAGAAGCCCCACCAGATGGATTTAGTTTAATTAATTGGTCCAGTTCACTCTGTTGCCTGGTCATGGTCTGGAAGACAAAAGTGGAGTTTTGCATCTCTGCTAAATTTCAGTCTGAAGTGAGCCTGTATAGTTGAGTTTTAAAATCTGTTTATAAAAGAAATGTTGTCAGACATTTATATTGAAACCATTGTTTTTTATTCTATTGGTAATTGATACTATAGTGCATCTTAGAATGAATTAATTATAAATAAGTGTCCATTACCAAGCCCTTCACAAGTATGCTTTCTACCAGCTCACATGGTATACACCTGCATCTGAATGGCAGAACGGGTGGGGATCCTGTGGAAAGAAAAATCCTCTGTTTCGGATCCTTGCACAGAATTTTCTCCTCCCGTCTTCTTTCTAGAAGTTCTGTGTTCCGCCCTCCTGTGGCTTTGTATGTTTTTTGTTTCAGAAAATCTTATACTTCATTACACAGGCCTATGTTAGTTTTTGTTGCAAAACAACAAAAATAAAAGAGCAATTCTGCAAGGGAAAAGAAAAATCAGCACTTTCTGAGGCAGTTTTGTGAAACCATAGATACAATCATGCAAACAAGTATTGGGGCCTAATAACTTCAAGAATAAATATAGCCTCTAGTAGTTCTGTGGGGTAGTAAGGGGAGAAAAGGAACAGGGAAAAGAAATCCCTGGAAAGATTCCCCATAATTTTGTTATTTTACTCTTATCTCCTAGTAAACTCACTCTATTAACTCTTTTACCGTAAGACATGAATTCAGTTTTTTTAAACATATTGAATAAAAAATATTTCCCTTACTACTTACACCTTGTTGCTCACAAATAGCTAGAGACCCACGCACTTTGTCTGAGCAAAGTATAAACTCTGCAAGGAATTAGTTAAAAGTATGCATCTTGCAGCAGTATCTGGATTACCATTATGTTTGGGTCAAAAGCTTGTTTACAGCAAGCATGGAAGATCTATTTCTTTTTTTTTTTTTTCATGACACTGTGTGGTTTGTGTTACCATTCCAGAGCATTATATTATATTTCATAATATATATAAATATCATGCCTTTCATAAAATGCATACTTTATTTTGGCATTCCTTTGGACTTACTACTAGATTTATTTAAGAGATGATTACATTCTATTACATCCATTTTATAAGGGTTTGTATAACACATATAGACTTTAACTGTGTTAGAATTTTATCTGTTACATTTCTGTTTGAATTCCTAAAGAGTTTGCTTACCCTTTCTTTTAATTTCATTTTCTTTGCTCTTCTAGGTACCACTCAAGGCAAAAATCACTAAAAGTTCCACTGGAGAGCCTCTCTTACAATTTTTGTTTCTGAGGCTAAAGAGTAGTTCTGATCTAAAATGAGCCCGGGGCAATTCTGAAGTTGTAGTCAAGTAAACACATTAAAATTTGGTAATCTTTGTGGTCCTACAGGAAGCTTTTAAATATTTAAATGTCTTACTCTTTTGTCTCATCATCAGATTCATGCATTTAAAAAAAAAAAAAAAAGATGACAAAAAAAGATGACAGCTATGAAGAAACTCAAAAGATCGTCTAGCCCACCTCCTATTCAAAAGTGGTTTAGGATTGCCTGCGGTAGGTTCCTTCCAATATGCAATAGAAATCATAAAGGATATTCTTCTACCTTCCTAGTTAGTCCATTTCCATACTTCTTTGCCCTTTTAGGTAAAAGGTTTTTAGTATCCTAAATTTAACTTTTTGAAAAAAAAATTATTTTCTTACTTTTTTGGGCAGAGTACAGTAAATTATTCTTTTTTTTAATAATAGTCTCTTAAATATTTAAAGAACATTTTCATGGTTTTTTCAGTCTTTTATTCTGGAGATTAAGCAATTATTTTAGCTTTTCATATTTGTTTACCAAGCCTTCTTAATGGCAAAATTTAAGATAAATAATCAAAGGTGATAATTTGCCTATCCTACTTGTACAGTGAAATTCAGAAGAGAGAATTTCTCCTGAAAGAGAATTGAGAGAAACAACTTATTTTACAACCCTGCATGACTTTCTGTGCACTCGTGATGGAATATTTCAGAATAACCTCTGCCATACAGGGCTGCAATTCTCTGACTGAGGTCTCCACACTACTGAGCAGAGCAGGATGATTTTTCTCATGTCCCTTATCCTCTTAATGCATTCCAGAAAGATGCTTGTCCCATCTACACTGGTGTTCTGTGCTTGACCCTTCTTCACTCTGATATCCACGTCTTTGTCTGGAATATCCTGACTCTCTAGTTATTCTCTGTTTTGTGTTTATGCATCTGATTTTTATGGGTGTAGTTCTTTGTACTTCTCGTTTGGTTGACTTTAGATCATTTGTCCATTTATCAGAGTCAGTTTCAATTCTAATCCCATTACTCAGAGTGCTTACAAAGGTTTTTGCTGTCATCTGAGAGTTATGTAGATTAATTTTCAGTTTCACATTCCAAATTAACGGAATGTCTCCATTAATATTAATTAATTAATTAATTAATTCCAGTTAATCAAGTCTTAATGTTCCCTAGCTTAGTTTGTCCATTTTTAGGTCTTAAAAAAAAGATAGCGTATGAATTTCTAAATAAACAACATGGATGTCACCGTTTAAGGCTGGGCCAGCTCTTAAAACAGGTGGCAGAGGCTCTCTGTTAACCCCTCCCTCCCCCCAGGAGGGGAAAGGATGGAGAAAAGGGAGAGATGGAATGGAAATTAAAACTAATTTAATAATACAACAATAATGAGATAAAAAAAGTACAAGGTATTAATACTAGTA
>NW_009599114.1:3442-4384 GCF_000690535.1 Cariama cristata | reverse complement strand
CGTTTCCTCCCGGCGGAGATTTTCCAGCTGCAGGAGCCACCCCCAGCTCCATAAAGATTTTCTTTTTTTTTTTTCCTCCTTTCATTAAAGCAAGAAATTGCATTTCCTTGTTTACGCCTTTCCCACCACCAACCTCACAATATCCCACGCGAGTAAACGCACCAAGGAAGACGCATTTTCTCCCCAAAAGCGAGAAGCCCACACCGCAGGGTGCAGGGAAACGCATTTCTGGGCTGCGAAGGAGGGGGGTCCAGCCCTCTCTATGTTTGGGTTTTTTTTTTGCTTTCCAGGAGGGCTGCAGTCAGGTTTGTACTCGGTGCATGCACCGACGATAGAAATGACCCACTTGGGAGAAAAAAACCCCCACCCGTGGGGACTCCTCTCTGCTCGCCCCAGCCCCAGCACAGGGGGAGAGAGCGTTTCACTTCGCTGGGAGATGAACCGAAAGAGGTTTCGCAGGGAGAGCCCGCTCCGCTCGCCGCCGAGGTTTTGCCCTTTCCTGCCTGCACGCCGGAGGCTCCCACAGCCTGGCAGCTGCCCAAAGCCAACCCAGAAAAAAACCCCCACCCGTGGGGACTCCTCTCTGCTCGCCCCAGCCCCAGCACAGGGGGAGAGAGCGTTTCACTTCGCTGGGAGATGAACCGAAAGAGGTTTCGCAGGGAGAGCCCGCTCCGCTCGCCGCCGAGGTTTTGCCCTTTCCTGCCTGCACGCCGGAGGCTCCCACAGCCTGGCAGCTGCCCAAAGCCAACCCAAACCCAACCGCTTGCTGCCACCGCTGCGGCACTGGAAAGCTCCCGCCTGACGCCGTCACCGAACGGCATCGGGACAAGCTCGACACGAAGCACTCTCCCTACCTGCCACGGCCGTGCCGGTTCCTCCAAAGCACCGAAGCGAGGAGATGCTGCCGGAGGTTGAGGGGCTGCCGGTGGCCCCGGTATCGAC
>NW_009599114.1:0-3416 GCF_000690535.1 Cariama cristata | reverse complement strand
GCCACTTTGGGGTGTGGGGGGTATCCAGGTCCTGCTCCCCATCCCAGAGGGAGAGATCTCGCCACATCCTTAAGGTTTTTCTCAAAGCGAGCCCACCCCGTGGCAGAACCAAGGGTCCTGTTTTCCCCCCTACCCAGAGGGGACAAGAGTCGGCAGGAGGGTGGTCATCCCAAGAGAAGGGAAAGCATCAGGTCCTGAACACAGGCAAAACTATTGCTGTTGAGATCAAGGATTTATTTACACGTCAAGGAAAACTCTCAGCCAGAGTCATACGAGGAGGAAAAAGCAAACAAACCCAAAGGACCAAGCAATTTGCCTCCTGAACACAAATGCTGATGCTGCCCAGCACACCTGGCCATCCCAAAGGGCAGCCGAACGCCTTCTCTCCTCCTTCTCCGCAAGGAGAAACTAAAGGCATGATTTTTTCTTTTTTTAACAGTTATCTGCACCACAGAAAACACAATCTGAAAATAAAAAAAAAAAAAGAGGCCTTTCCAAAGAGATCTGCCCATGCACGGGCGGATCACGGAGCACCCCTCGCTCTGCCGCGGAGGAAAGGTCCGAGGAGCAGCACATCTAATACTCGTCCAGGGTGTCTGCCCGCGGGACAGAGAGGCCCCGCTCCTTCAACGCCTGCACTTTCAGCTTCTCCGATTCCTGCTTGGCCTGCTGCTCCACCCGCTGCTCCTCCAGGATTTCCTCGATGGAGACCTGCTGCAGAGGCGTGTCGCTCTCCTTCTCCAGGTCCTACAAGAGAAACAGCCCGTTTAGCACCACAAGGCAGCTGTCACGGCTGAGATACGCAGCTCTACTCGTGGGATGCTCCGGGCATCGCTCTGCCCGTGGGGCAGC
Source organism: Cariama cristata (assembly GCF_000690535.1). Taxonomy (NCBI): domain Eukaryota; kingdom Metazoa; phylum Chordata; class Aves; order Cariamiformes; family Cariamidae; genus Cariama; species Cariama cristata. Next base: position 2,564 of record NW_009599114.1, on the reverse strand, counting down.
TCGGGGCTGGGCTGACATCGCTTCTGCCGAGCACATCTCACCGGCCAGGGCAGCACCGGCCTGCAGGGGCCGAAAGCCAGTGGGGATGGGAAAGGTCTTGGGGGGGATCCGCATTTGTGTCTTCACTGGGACACTGACACCCCCCCGCCTCTCCTGTGCTTGGGCTTCGGTGACGTCCGAGCGCTTCCTACAAGCGGTCGGCCAGGCGCTGTGCTCCTGGGGAGAGCGGGCACCGCTGCGCCACGGATAATGTGCTCCATCGCTCTTGCCAAAGTTGCTGGAGCGGGATGGTTCCTGATGTGAGCAGCCGAGCCGTGGCAGGGTCTGCATCCTGAGCTCTGGGCTTGCCGGCTCGGCGATTTGGTCCTGTAAATGCTCAGGTTCTGCCTGGGTCATGGTCATAGATTTGCACGTGCAGGAGGGTCTCCTCCAGATGAGCCCCAGAGGCCCCCAGACTGCGGTGAGCCCATGCATCTTCCACAAGTCCCATCAAAAGGTGGAGGCAATGAAATACAGAGGTGCCAGGGGCACCCTGACAGCTGGGGATGCAGGCAGGGACCCCCCAGGACAGCTGGGGACACCAGGGAGCTCAGCCCAAAGGGCTGAAGTGAACAGTGTGAGGGTGCTTGACTCCTTCTGAGCCCATCCCAGACGATGTCCCCTGGTGCTGAGCCAGCAGGGAGGTGACAGCCCCACAGGCAGCCACTAACGACACTGCAGCAATGCCACGCGCAGGCCAGGGCTTCCCCACATCGCTCTTTACCCCTCATCTTGCTCCAGAGGAGCTGCAGCTGCGGGGTGGCACCTCTGCCCCCTCTGCCCTTGGATAAATGGGGGCATTTTTGTGATGGTTCAAGCCTGAGCTGGCCCCGGGAGAGGGCTCAGATTTCAGCCCCCACAACAGGACAGTGACCATATTTCACAAAAACCAGATGGACACCCAGCTCCGGCATCCGCCTCGGCAGTCACATCACCACAAACGGAGCCACTGCCCCGGGCCGGCAGCAGGCAAACTGCAGGCAGAGAGCAGACAGAAGGAGCCGCTTACTTACTATTTCCCCCAGCAGAACAACGTTCTCGCCTCTCACAACAAAGATGCCTCGAGGGATGTCCCCATACTTCTTGCCCACGTGGATGCGCTCCACAGTCTGGTGCAAGACCAAGTTTGCTGCAGCGATCAAGAGAGAGAGAGAAAATAATCCCTATTTCGCTGTGTTTTCTACCTATAAAGAGTGTCTTATCCCAGTCAGGCACAAAACCCAGAGCAGCGATGGTGCGGGTGCTTTTCACGCCTCTTGGCAGATCCTCCGAGCTGGGTCACCGAAGGCACCGACCGTCTCCCCGGCTGAAACGCAGCAGCCGCAGTGATGGATATGGCACCTCGGGAGCAGCAGGGCAGCTCCCACGCCACGAAGCAGCCTCTGCCCTCCAGCTCCCACAGGCAGGGCAGTGAGCTCAGACCACCGGGGCCCAAGCCCACCCAAGCACCACGTGCGGACGACAGCAGAGAAGATAACGGCGTTGTCGGTGCTGCAGGTTCTGGGCAAGGACCAAGGCACTCAGTGGTCACGAGCACAAAGAGCACCCGTGCACGTCTTGGGCTATTTCTGCCCAAAAAGGGATGCCAGAGCACCAATGCTGGATGCAGTCGGGGGGTGGGGGGGAAGCACCCAGCGCACCCACCAAGTCCGGGGGAGACGCGCAGACGGGTGTTTAATCCACAACACAAACACGCTCTAAAAACACGACGTGCAATCACACCACTCTACGCACAACTAAACCGATTTCTTTTTAAACTCCTGTTGGTTTTAGCCAAGGAAACGCACACGCCTGCTCAAGACCGGCAGACGGTGGGGTCGGTACTGCAGGCGGTGCAGCCGCTGCGTTAAGCGGGGACCATGAAACGCGTCCAAAGCCCGGCCTAAGTCTGCTGCAGCCCCCCCAGCAGCTTCGCCCCCGGCCCCCCCGGTGCGGACGTACCGAACTGGTCAATGCTGCGCAGGTACCCGATGAGCGTCCGGCCGTCCCGCAGCAGGACCAGGTGCTTCTCTACGGGAGAGGGAGAGTGGGAGGGATCAGCCACGACCACGCGTGGGTATTAACACACACACACATATCCCTGCAACATACAGCGTGGGGAAACCAGTGATGTGCAGTTAACTGCCCTAGCAGTGCGAAAGGGAGCGAGGATGCCTTCTGCAGCAGCCCCACGCGGGACCGGTGCCCACGGGCGGCAGCTCTCCTGCGGCAAAGGGGGTGTCCAACCGCCCCACGGGGTGGGGGAGAGCATCACCCACGGAGAAAGAAGAAGGATCCAACCGCCCCACTTGCAGCAACACCCAAGGAGAACGGGAAGTCCAACCGCATCACGGGGCGGGGGCAGGAAGCAGAGACCCCACGGAGGGCAACACCCACGGGGAACAGTGGGGACCAGTCGCCCCACGGGGGACGGTGCCCCCGGAGAAGGGGGACCTCAGCCACCCGCTGTGGGAAGGGCCCGGTCCCGCGGCACACTCACTGTCGATGTCCTGGATGAGGCTGGCCGTGCCGGGCATGTAGTTCAT
>NW_009599113.1:0-3050 GCF_000690535.1 Cariama cristata | reverse complement strand
GTCAGGACAACGATCTGCCGGCCACCCACCGCCAGCCCTCGGGAGGACGAGCTCGCGCCGGCCGCTCGCACCTGACTGCCGGGGTTTTGTCCCAAGGGAAAACAAACAGCATTGAGCCGTGTAAAAGAAACGGAAGAGAACAAAAAGGATACAGCAGATAGGAAAAAAAGATGGCGCATTAAAGTAATTAAAATCCTACATAGTAAAAGCAGTGAAGTGCCAGGCAGATTGATTTTGTGGCCGCTGCAGCAGCAGGCTCATGGAAAGGTGAACGTGCAATTCCGTCAGTGCAGGCAGAGGAAGCAAAGGCAACTGGGGAGGGAGAGCAAGAGGAGAGGCTTGTATCACAGAATGCCCTGGGCTGGAAGGGACATTTACAGATCATCTCGTCCAACACCCTCGCCACGGGCAGGGGCATCAGAGGGCAGGGAAGAGAAAGACTGACCCACAGGTAACCTGAACTCCACCTTCTGCTATTAGCAAGAGCATACTGTGATAAAAACAAACACACACACACAAAACAGGAAATGTTTATACAGCAAGACAAATATTAAATGCTTAAGTAAACACAAATGTACCAAAAATCATATGCATTCATATTCATGAGATGCATGTGTTCATGAAACTTTGAACAATATTTGTAAATCTAACGCTGCATTAACATTTTTAATGAAGCAGCAAAACTACTTGAGGAATGAAACAAACCCAGCACAGTCCCTCTTCACTGTTAACATGTTTATTCATGAGCTCCCAGGTCAGCATTGCAACAGGTTATTAGTGGATGCGGATGGCTGGCAGGAGCAAACTTGCTTCTGGCAATCAGAGAGGGGGGAAAAAAAAAAAAGGTAATTTTCTCTTCTTTGCAAAAGTATAGTCAGGTCAGCAATACCAGTGATCTAGGAAAGACAAGCCCACCCAGATGACCCTGCCCACCAAAGATACTTTAAGTTACTTTTCTATAAAAGACTAGTCTCAACTAAAGAGCACCTGCACGTACAGCATGTGCCAGCCAAGTAAACGGTACTCACACAAAACACATCTAAAGTGCAAATCATGCTGTTGCCACATGTTCAGGCTACTTTAAATAAATCGGAGGAAGGTTCATCACAGAGCCAATACGCGAGGGTTTGCTGGGGAGGAAAGGGGGAGCAGAAGTCCCACCCGGAGGGGCTGGGCAGCTTCAGCAGCAGGAGACCCACGTCCCCAGACCCCCCTGCCTACACAGCCCATCACCGGGGGACGCCTGCCCCGGGGCTTCGCGTAGGAACGCTCCCCACAGGGCTTCTGGCCCGCAGTGAATCAGATCCCCAGAGCGAGGGAAGGGGGGACTGTGCCAGCGCGGGACAGTCGGACCTGAGCCCCCCTCTGCTCCGGGCTTCTGCACCGTGTTGTCAAAATGCGTACTGATACACTGCCTCAAGGTCCAGTAAAATCTGACTAAAAATGTAGTCTTTAATTAAAATATGTATCACCAACTGAAATTTGAAATCAGAAATGGAAAAAATGGATTAAAGGAACCAGAAATGGTTTTCCAGCCCAGCTAGAGCGAAGTCTGTCAAAGCAGAAGTCCCTGTTCATAACTGAAATCACTTCAGGTGACTTAGCAGAGGAACTTACTCCTCAACGGAATAGGAAGAGCCCGACAAGCAGGAACAGCCACCGACAGCTCCAACACGTAACTCAAGAGCAAAGCCCACAAACCAAGCTCACGTCATCTTTATTGCACCTGAACTGCACCAACATTAGTCCACAAACCTGACCAGGCAGTCCCCAGTCCCAACTCCAACAGCAACAAACCAGAAGCGTAATCACGAAAGTTCAGACCAGTCTTTCCATTCCCCACCCTGCAGTGGAACATGTCCAAGTAAGCCCGGTTTTGTTCCTGTAGAAAACTAAACTTTTCATTGCAAGGGGAGTCGCTTGCTAGAGCAGAAGCGTTCCCCTCTTTGGTAACGCCGAACGACCAACAACAAATACGCTTCACCTTGTCCAGGAATGCAAGCCAGCCTCAAATAGGAACAACCAGGAGCTCATTTAGTCTGACGGGACAGGACTTCTTCAATGCCAGTGCTCCGAAGCGGCCGCTTTTCTCACTCTCAGCGGAGAGAGGAGGCAGGAGAGCACTCCGAACCGCAGCGTTTGCCACGGGGAGATTTTGGGCTCAGGTCAGGTAGCAGGCTCAGGTCAAACGGCGGGATCATCGTTAGGCTCTAGCAATGCCAACAGGAACACGCAGCAGTAGTTCCCTGCACAAGTTCTACGGAACACCACGCGGCTTTACTCACAAATAGACATTGCACAAGTCTAAGGCCACAATCGGGAAAATTATTATGAAAAGAGTATTTTCACAGCGTTCATTTAATAGGAACTGACACATGTAAGTGTGAAAATAACTGCGGTGATAATTTGTCAGTTTACTAAACTTGGAGAATAGATAAATTGCATCCTTTGACTACACATGTATCAACCAAAGTGTGTACTTTAGGTCAGCCTTCAAGATGATGAGAAAACAAAGCAAACTTCGAAGACTAGAGGGAAGCATGAAAAAAACCACGCTTATCGTAGCGCACTTAACAATTTGTGCATCAGGCTGGTGCGCGAAGCAAAGCCAGTCCCAACACACACGGCAAGGGCAACACGCGGCACAAGTCTGGACCCAGTCCTCTGCGAGGTGTACGCTGCCCTACAAACCGCAGCCCCTCGAAACGCTCCCTTCGCCGCAGGCGACATGCCAGCATTCCTTGGTTCCAGGAGCGCTTCGCCACTGACCTCCCTGGTGCCAGACTTCACCCGGGGCACAGCCTGGGAGCTTTAGAAGCCTGGCTGCTCTTCCCCGTACTTGTAAGGCTCTGTCTTCACTCACGCAAATTTACACGAAAGCATTCTTCTCTCTGCTTAACTGTCAGCCGTATCAACTGCTGCGCTCATCTTATCTGCAGCAGTGAGAAATATTCCAAGCGTTTGCCTGAATATACTACGCTGAACAGAAATTAAATTGTATTTTCGTGTCACAACGTGCAAAGTACTTTAGGAGGAAAGCCTGGGGGTCA
>NW_009599112.1:0-2136 GCF_000690535.1 Cariama cristata | reverse complement strand
TCACCAGCGTGTTGTGGGGATTTTTCACCAGAAATGCTCTACTCTCTGAACCTTTAAAGTGATGTTGCTCCAATTACAGAGAGACATTGAGCGGCAAATAGACTGATCCAATAATAGGAGATTCATCATCCGCTCTTTCCAGAGCTGTCACATTGAATTTAAAACTACAAGCCTTTTCATCTCCTCTCCGGCTCTATAACAGGGGAGACGGAAGGGGGGGCAGAGGGAAAAAATAGGGGGGAAAAAAAGGAGGAGAAAAAAAAAAAGGGAAAAGCCGTTTGCAGCGTTTAGAAGGAGATTTGAGCATATCAATCGAAATCATAATTAATGCAATCTCTTATCGATTCGGCCACGGACACCCCCCTCCCCAGCAGCAACCACGACCCTTGAATTGTGAGCGCAGCCACAACCAGGAGCAGCCTCTGTTCGCTAAAGAAGAGGCCAAAACAATAAATTAAAAACAAACCCCAAACAACAGGAAAGAAAATCAAACCCAAATAAAGTTCCCATCCCTCTCTTCTTACCATCGCACCCCCCCTCGCCGGCAGGAAAAGCATCCCATCGCACACCCCCCGCTTCGCCCCGCCAGTCATTAACAGTTTCCAAACAGCCGCCAAATTTGTCCTAATTAAATTACATCTCCATAGAAGTTTTCACCCAAATAAAATATTGATAGGTTCCCCCGGTTCTCCAGCAAAGCACGGGGCTGGGGACCCCCAGTTCTGTGCCCTCTCCCGTAGAGCCTGGTTAGGGAAACATTTCCAAGCTCCCAGGAGGAAGGAAGGGTGGGCAGGGGGATGCTTTCTGCCCCCTCTCATCCCGAGCCCACCGGGACCGGAGCTCTCGGTCCCCTGGGCCGGGGGGACCCAGGCCATAGCCCCCCGGGAGGGCTCCCCCCGGCCGGCCCCGGCCACCGGGAAGGTGGGAAGGGAAGAGGAGCGCAGGGAGAAGCAGCGTTTGCGTTTAACAAAGAGGAGAGGGAGAGAAAGAGCCGGGCTGGAAAAAAATCAAACAGGGGGAAACTCTTTAAATCTTCCTGGGGGGTTCGTGCGGAATTAAATCCTTCGAGTCGGGGGGCAGGCAGGGTGGGGAGAGAAAGGAGGGGGAAAAAAATAAATAAGGAGGGAAAAAGAGAGAGAGGGGAAGAGGAAAAGAGGGAGAGAGACTTTATCTCTGGAAAACATACAAATAGATTTTCCAGTTATAAAATATCCAGTCAAGATGATGCATTTCCTAATGCTGGTTTGTGTGGGTATGAGAGAGGGGAGGCTAAAATTGAAATAAAAAGGAAGTCGAGTCTCTAATCTATGTGGTCTGTCCGGAGCTGTATTTATTCACCTAATTGAATGCCATACAATATACTGCTGTATTATTGCTGTTCCCTCCCTCTCCCCTATAGATTAGTTTAATTATGGTCTCCCTGCCTCTGCTTAGAGCTAAAAGGTAGCTTGAATTTGGACTGCGCAGCCCTAACAGAAATAAGAAAATGATGGGGTTGGTATTAATTCTGGGGTCAAGGGCTTCACTTTTCACCATAATTTAATTTCTTTCTCTATAAATACTAAATGTAAACTGTGTCCACTGGACCAAATTTTGCCTGTAGCAATAAATGCCTCATTTTCTGTCGGATTTCAGGAGAGGAATGCGAGGGGGACGTGTTTCTGAATACAGAATGGTAATCAATCCAGCACAGAACAAGAGAGGGGGGACTTTTCTCTCTCTCTCTCTCTCTTTATTATAATGAATTAATTCGACTTTATTTATCCCATTTTCTGGAGCTGACAGAATGTTAATTTGAGTTGAAATTTCTCTCGCCTCTCACTCCCTGACCCCTGGCCTCCAGATTGGCGTGTTGTAATAACCTGAATCTTTCAACAGAAGCCCTGATAATTGTTACCTTATTAGCATGCAAATTGTTTAATTAATATTATTATGGAGAAGCATACAATCCGTCCGTCACTTGACCTCAAGTGCAAGTCCACGTAGTAAGCGGCTCTGTGCATTTCAATGTGCACATTTAAAATCGACTTCTGTTTTAATGTTTCTAGGATCCTTGTCGAGCTTCTAAAAATCTCTCTTAAAGTGTTTGAGAGGAGCTTTCGGGGGGGGGGGGGGGGGGGTTTGCGGGTGCGCGCA
>NW_009599111.1:44759-75680 GCF_000690535.1 Cariama cristata | reverse complement strand
GCGACAGGTTAAGGGGCAACGGGAACAAAAAGAAACTCGGGAAGTTCCACCTGAACATGAGGAAGAACTTCTGTCCTTGGAGGGTGGCCGAGCCCTGGCACAGGCTGCCCAGAGAGGTTGTGGAGTCTCCTTCTCTGGAGATATTCAAAACCTGCCTGGACGTGATCCTGTGCAACTGCTGTAGGTGACCCTGCTTTGGCAGGGGGGTTGGACTGGGGGATCTCCAGAGGCCCCTGCCAACCCCGAGCAGTCTGTGACTGTGATTTGCTCTAGGCTGCAGAAATTAGGCTATGTCCTTCATCCTCAGTTTCCCTCATGTCTGAGAAAACCTAATACTTTGGGAAACCAAAGGAGAATTACTCCAAATTCTTGAAAAATCCAGCTGAATGGCAATGTCACGGTTCTAGATGATTGCTACTACAGAGATGGTCCTGGGTCAGCCACAGGCAAAGGAGGGGAGCTGGTGTGTCACCCGCGTTTGGTGGGTTATGGCAGCATAAACGAGGTTAGCATGTATGAACCAAGCTGCTCTAGTAATGGGTTCCCTCTTAGGTAGGAGTGAGCTGAGTCCAGCAAAATGAAGCTGCATATGACTTACGTATTTAGACAGATAAATGTGAATATCTGTGCTGTAATAAAGGAGTAATTTGTGTGAAGGGAAATTGCATTATGCTTATTCAAAGTTGAATTTATTTCTTCCCTTTCTTATTAAGAAACTAATTTTAAAAATCTCAGCCTCAGGTCAGGGTTATACTTATAGGGCTGACTTTGTATCTGGCAGTGCAGAATTCAAAATTCCTATGAAATTCCTTACTGTAGTCAATCAACAGCATAAGCCCCCTACTCAGGCCAAGATTTTTCTATTTTTCTTTTAATTAAAAAATAGCTTGAGGGCATGTAAAGCTTAAATTACTTGCATAGAGAAAAATGCTTCTCTAAGAAACCTATTAGGAGATACGGCTTGAGAGCAACAGAAGCCCTTCAGAATAAACAGAAGTTTAATTTTTTTAAGGTAATGGAGAGGAGGGGAGATATTCCGGAGAGTTTTCTTCAGCTCATTTTGGACTGTCATTTTCTGCCCTGAAGCCATAGTTGAGTTACCTCCGAGGAGATCAAGAGAGAGCTGTTGAGGGAAGAGTCAGTCACTTAGCAGGACGGTGGCAGGAACTTGGCTGTGTGTGGGTCTCTGCCAATCTGGATTTATTTAAAATATGCAAACCTCGGATCCAAGTCAGTTACAAAAATATAACCTAACGATCACTATGGTAGTTTGGCTTGCACATCAGCTGGCAATTTTATAACATACTGTTATGGTTTAACCCCAGCCAGCAGCTCAGCCCCACGCAGCCGTTCACTCACGCTCCCTTGGTGGGACAGGAGAGAGAACTGGAAGGGTAAAAGTGAGAAAACTCCTGAGTTGAAATAAAGACAGTCTAATAGGGAAAGCAAAAGCCACGCACGCAAGCAAAGCAAACCAAGGAATTCATTCCCCACTGCCCGTGGGCAGGCAGGGGTTCAGCCATCTCCAGGAAAGCAGGGCTCCATCACGCGTGACGGTGACTTGGGAAGACAAACGCCATCACTCCCAACGTCCCCCACTTCCTTCTTCTTCCCCCAGCTTTACACACTGAGCATGACGCCATACGGTATGGGACATCCCTTGGGTCATCGGGGTCAGCTGTCCTGGCCATGTCCCCTCCCAGCCCCTTGTGTCCCCCCAGCCTCCTGGCTGGTGGGGTGGGGTGAGAGGCAGAAAAGGCCTTGACTCGTAAGCCCTGCTCAGGGATAAGGAAAACATCCCTGTGCTATCAGCACTGTTTCCAGCACAAATCCAAACACAGCCCCATACCAGCTACTGTGAAGACAACAAACTCTACCCCAGCCAAAACCAGCACATGTACATACTGTGAGTTGACATAAAGCACCTGTAAGCTCTAATGCAAACAAGAGTGGCAAACAACTTCCACTGCCCTGAACAACATGAAAGGGGAAAAAGGAAAACTGCAGAATCACACACTTTTTGGCTTCCAGGAGCTGCACTGTACTGAGGACCTGGAGTCCCCCTTGCCTGCACGCACAGCCACTGCATGCCTAGGCAGCCCGTCTGCCTGCCCTGGAGAGAGATGCAAAAGCCCTGTGTCATCTGAACACAGGAGCAGAAAGATGAGAACCAGAGAGGACTGTGAGCTGTAATTTTTAGCTGGTAGGTGGGGAGTCAACAGCATCAGGTTGTATTGGGTCAGTCGGAGCAGAAAGCATTTCGATCAGAATCCATATTTACAGGGGACATAGAGTTTGCATCCCCAGACAAGTTAATTAATGCATACCCTTCCCTGGCTAGGGTGGTACGCAGTTCCAGCAAGACATGACCTGACAGGCTGTTCAGCAATCTCTTTTAGGGAAGTATCAGGAATATGGCACACTCCACTACACTAACACCCATCTCCCCAGCTCCTAATTTTCTTCTGATATCCCTCATTTTCACGTCAATGATGCAGAATCCTCCTGCACCTCACTCTCTAGTAGCAACACTGAAAAAAACCCCCATTCAGAAATGGCAGATTAGGTTCAGAATTATCCTTCTTTTGAGAGGCAATGACCGCATAATAGTGTTACACTCTAGTTAGGCTTAAATAAAAAGCCTTGAATTAGAGAGCAGATCATAGCATTACAGTGACCAGACACAAGGCTTAAACGACTGAAAATTTCATGCAAAAATATGGATGGGCTCATTTAAACACTAACAAGCTGTTGTCTTGACCTATCTGCAGAATAACCAAAAAGGGATAAATGAACTTTCAAAGAGCTCTTAAACAGCAGCTGTGACTTTTGAACTACTCTTTTGCAAACAGATGACAGAAAGAGTGAGTGGGACAGACCAGCCTGACACTGGTAAGGCTGAAGAAAAGCAGAACGTCACACAGAAGGAGGCATTGGGTGATGCTGCTAACTAGCAATAGGACAAGAGGAAACAGCCTCAAGTTGCTCCAGGGGAGGTTCAGGTTGGATATTAGGAAGAACTTCTTCACTGTTAGAGTCGTTAGGCATTGGAACAGGCTCCCCAGGGAGGTGGTGGAGTCACCATCCCTGGAGGTGTTCAAAAAACGCTTAGATGTGGCGCTTCGAGACATGGTTTAGTGGGTTTAGCGAGCATGGTGACATCGGGTATACAGTTGGACTTGATGATCTTTGAGGTCTCTTCCAACCATAATGATTTATGATTCCATGATTCCTCCCCCCATCACCAGGACAGGATTTTCTTTCTTGCATAGCTACTTAACGAGGACTTCCCTAGCCCTGTGGCAAGGACTCTCTGCAGCTCCCTGGGCATAGGTGAAGACCAAGGAGCACTTATCACTCCTAAGTCTTGACCCTTGGTTTGCTAAGGAGTATGGAGGAATTCAGCTAAGGAGAACAGAAGGCAAAACAAAAGGGAATTCAAATTTAGTGTTGAAAACTGCTATACTCACTTATGCTTTATATCTTGTGACACTAATGGATTACAGCAGGATTTCTCTGTCTTTGTGAGCATGTGGATCCTCTTTCAGCTTATTCGCTTGCATGTGTTCCTGAGTCGGCGGCAGCTAAGTTCCTCCAGGCCAGGAGCACAGGCTGCAGTCCCAGGCTATGAACATTTCCTCCCCACTCCAGCCCACTGGAACTGAGCAGTGACCACAGATTCAAGACAACAAGCAGCTCACAAGCTCACAAGTGTAAGCACTTATAGGTTGTGACTTTACCTGGATCTCATGGTCCTGCCCTGAAGATCAGGAACCAGTGCTGCCCGCTCAGAGAAGATGGAGCCGTTTCGGACTGCTGCCAACACTTCATTGTTCCTTTTTGACATTCCCAGGTACAGGCAACAGCATCACACAGCCAGCAGTGATTGCTGAAACAAAACAAACTTGACTTCATTAGGCATAACATATCTTGGGGCACGAAACAGCCTGCAAGAGAGAGAAGCCTTCACTGTGACCCTACCAGGACTTACATCTTCTGGCCAACCCTGCCAGGGAGCACAATTTACACTGGAGCTGAGCACAAGGAAAGCGGTCCATTAGGAGGAGATAAAAGCTATGTCATTCCTTAACTGACTGCGTGTTTTGTGGCACTTGCACGTGCAGTCATCTGGGAGGTGGCAGCAGAAAGTTGCATAGTGGCAAACTCTAAAACCATCTTTCAGGCAAAACCGCCACCGCAACGGCAGCGGTTTATGCTGACACGTTAAACTTTGCACGGAGAGAGAAGAGCTGCACCGCAAGCTCTATTCAAAGGCAGCCATAAGAAGTTGTCACCTCTTTGTTGTCAGTTACCAGCTCTGATCTTACCCAGATGACCTTAACATGCACTAACATATCAAAAATAATACAGACCTGACCTGGCAAGTTTGATCCTGTGACTGCCAAAGCTGGATTCTCCCTCCACACCTCCTGCCGCTAACAGCCTCTGGGATATAAAGAGCATTTTCAATGGTTCAAAGAAGCCTTTTCAATACAGAAAAAAGAAAAAGGAGTTCACGAGCTGAACACAGAAATCTTGCAATGTGTTGAAATTTCTTCTATTTATATGTATTTTTTAACTACAGGGCCTTTAGCTATCTAGCAGACCCTGTACAGAGAGGGGTAAGTGATACCCCTTCCAGACAGGTATCATGCCATCTCTCAAGCTTTATGTACGGTCTCCAGACCTCACCTCTTTTAAGGCCTTAAACCTGCTGTCTAGTGGAAATGAAACCAAGCCCATCTCCAAAAGCACAGGGCAGCCCCTTGTACAAGACGAGGCAGAAACTGTGCTAGCAGCAACCGCTTTAGAGACCCATGGCACAGATGTTCTCAGACAGAGAAAAAAGAAATACACTCTGCTGGGCTAATTAGGAGATTGAGTGAAGGTAACGCTGTCACGTTTTCCTGCTTGTTTAAAAGAGTGGAAGCTGGAGAGAGAATTTAATGTTGGATTTCACTACAAGAGATAAAAAGCGACGGGGACATAATAAATATAACACCTTCTGCCTGGGTTGCCTGGGATACAGCATCTAGGAAAGCTAGAGTGGGTGAAGTACAAACCAGTCCCAATTCTCACAGCAATCATTGCCACCAGAATGCATTCATGTTGTGCCATTTTCCATCTTGTTATGATCTTTGTCACAAGAATGAGGTTATTGGACGAGAAAGGCTTTTCCATATTGACTTCAGCAGTATTGCTGCCACTTCCTCGATCTTTTCAATATTCTGTAATTGATCGGTTTGCCATCCCAATTTCTCCTTGTTTACAGCCTCTATAACTTGTAGCTGACCAGGCAATTCAAGTAGATAAAGGACCACTGAAAAATCCCTGCCTTGCAGCACTCTGCTCCATGAGAGTAATCAAAGATCAGGGGTCACATCTTTTGGCTGGTGTAAATAGATGTAGCTCCAATTATGCCACTTGGGTTTATTCCCTGCTTACAGGCCTTGAGCAAGCAAGGTCCATTCTGCAGTCTGTTGAACAGGCCACCGCTCTACAGAAGTGCCAAAATAGACCTAAAGTTCCCATAAAAAGATGCAGAATCACAGTGTCTCGTTCTTTCTATGGCATTTCTGGGGAAACAAAAAAGTCTAAATATAGGTTGCCTAAAAATCACAAATAATGAAGGGGAAAATCTGTAAGATTTAAATCCTTTAAAATAGTTCTTGAATTCAGCTTTGTACTGGAGGCAGGGCTCTGAATCTCTTCTTGGCAGTGCCAAGATCAGCCCTTTGCAAAGGCACAAAAGCCCCAAGCAACTTGTTAAAGCCTGCCACAACTTAATGCTGCATTTCCATCTACTTCACTGGGCCTTAAAGTACTTTTTTGGTCTACAACTTGATTTTTCTTCCGTAAAAGGGGAACGATGGTATTTCCTCCACCTCTTTTATTTAAACGAAGAATTTTTAAGACAGAGTTTCCAAACTGTGGTATGCCTAATACAATAGGCAAGTCATTACAAAAGGTACTTGCCCCAGGACAGCCTACACCCGCTATTCACTACCAGTGGCAGAAGTTGTTAAAATAGGTTGGCTGGCCAGAAGTATGGGTGAGAATTCCCTGCCAGGGCAAAAAGCATCTTTTTCCATGTTATGTAGCATCTAATGCATGGAAAACCTGGTCTCTGTCCTGTTAGGGAACTAACAATCCCTTTGATGTCAAAATCTTTATGGTTGTAACTTCTAACAAAGATAAGGAATTGATGTAAATCATTTGGGTGAACAGTTCTTGACAAGACAATGGGATAAAAGGAATAAGCAGATCTGAAACCAGGGACCAGAAATTTTAGTGGGTTGATTGCCCAAGAAACTTGGCTATACTGCATTAATCGGCTAGAAATGTGTCCTTTAGGTGAACTGAGCTCATTACAATGTGAACATCACACTACTACAGCTACTCATCTCCAAGGAAAGACCCCTACCCACTGAGTATGCACAATGCATTTAAAATGCACTATACCTTTAAATCGAAGTAAGAAAACGTTAGACTAATTGCAGCTCAGCCAAGTAACGAGGTAGATTCATTATGCAAATATTACCTGAATAGAATTGTATAAATAGGCTTGTATTTTTGACTTTCGTGGTGCTAGCTTTGCGGGAATAGCCCCTAGCACCCCTTTCTGCGCAGAACTGCTAATAAATAGCTAATACCTCAACTCTGTGTGTTATTGGCTTGCACACTGGGTAAACGAACCCCAACTTCTGGGACAACACCTTTGTCTGCTGAAACACGAGCTTCTCTTTGCAAGAATCAGTATTGACAGAGCCCCTTTGACAGCACATGAACCGCCTTGGCCTTCACACTTATTTAGGTCCCTTACGTCCAGGAGCACCACAATGATATCAGCATCCCGTGGAGGCAGCTCTATCCAAAGACATCTGCCCGGTGAGGGTTACCGGATGGAGCATCGTTCACCAAAATTGCCATCACAAGCCCTGTGCACCTCTTTGGCAGCGAGAATCTCATTCTCGCTCAGAGAGCAAGGGGTCCAGCGGCTGCCCTCGAGCTCCAATCTGCCAGCCGATGTTGCAATTATCAGGCAGCTTGCAAAGGCCGTCTGTAAATTTATAACAAAATAATCAGTTGAGGAGAACAAAGCACTCCTGCGAATGAGACACTTACTGCACAGATTGCATTGGAGATGGACACAGAGCAGCGAAGGTCAGCACGGAGCTCTTCTACGGAGGCTGCTTATTTGTTCGCTCTGCAGAAAAGTGTTTTCTGTTTGCAGTCCTACAACAGAATATTGAAAGGATTACACCATGTACACACGCAACATACTTTCCACCACACAGGATAAAGCATAAGTGCTTGGAAAATTGCAATATCTTTGAACTTTCCAGATCAATCTGATTGAACTACATACATCATCTTAAGTTTACAATGCACTTTTTGACATCAAAGGACAGGAAAAAAAAAAAAAGGATAGCGTGTTTTTTTTTAATCAGGTTGATTAGAAGCACTGCTGTGACATCTCTTCTATGGAGTTTCAATAATTCAGTGATTTTCTTTTAAATTGCAGTATTTTGTATATTTTAATCTCTTGTTTTATTTGGCTGCCTTTGAATTCGTTTCCAGGGAGCTCTTGTGTTAGAATCCTGGTATTAATTTTTTTGTTGGTTTGGCATTTTAGGTTTTTAATGTTCATGAGAAACCTGAACTGGGAACAATTTGGTTTCATATTAGTAAAATAAATTGATTGAAGGCAATTCAACAAACAATCACAAAAAAAAAAAGAATCACCTTGTACGGATCTGATTTCTTACGGATCTATTTCCCTCCCCGTGGAGTTAACTTGGAGATCATTGTCTTTACTCCTAAAGAGCTCACATCCAGTGAATAGAGACATACAGTTCAGGATCAGCACATAGACTTACCAGCAAAAAGCTGCTTCGTTTTCTCCAAGTACATTGGCGTAGTGAGTGGGGAGCTGTTGGTTTAGAGGCACATGTTTAGCTCTTGCAGATCAGTTAGGCTGCCTTGATATCAGCTGGGTTATGCTGATTTTCATCAGGTAAGAATCAGTGCCCTGGTTTTCCTTTCATTTCCTAACAATTTCAGTAACGTGTAAGTTATGCCAGAATACTAAAGTAGCACAGCTTCTTTTCTAACCCTGTGCAGCAAGCAGAGGTCACTAGGTAAGCTTTTTCTTCTTTGCTCTCTGAATTTTAATTGTGGTTATTTCACAGCCTGGCTCTAATTTCCAACACTAATTTATAATGAAATCTCTGTATTTTGCTTAGCTCCTGGCTTTATGCTTCTTGCTTGCTGGGTTGCTCTGCATATCGTTAGCTGACCCCCTGCTGAGAAACTCCACATAATTGCAAAAAAATTTTGCAGTGCCCTTCCCCAAAGGTTTTCCAGGTAGACTTAGCTAGAATCAGATTTCTGCCCCACGACTCAGCACCATTCACTCTTTTTGCATCACCTCCGTTTAACACAGTGAATAAACCAAACGCACAGACCTTTAAGAGCATGTAAAACTTGCAATAATCTAGGACCTAATTTCAAAAAGAGAGTTGGTCAAGCCTCTTAACAGAGCAACTGTGTTGGAAGAGTCAGTAAAGGCAACAGGATATATGATCATGGCATCTAGAAGGACCACAAGCCATTGAACAAAGTTAAAAGTCAAGTGAGTTGACTGCTTGAGGTGCCCAAACATTTTCTTGCAATGTTCCCACCAAGAATTCCCAGCGCTTTGGTTCATTTGCTAACACAGTGGCTGGAGTCCGACACCCCCCCCCAGCTAGGAGCAGCCCAAATGTAGGCAGTGGAGTCCTTTACTCAACGGGGAACTATTTGCTCCAAGAAAGAATGTCACAAGGTAGCTCTAAATCAAGGACATTTTAAATGTCAGCCCTGCAAACTCCACTTAATACAGCCATCACTGAAAGATTTTGCGACAGAAGCCAGATGGGAGCAGCAGCGACGACGCCTAACCAGGGCTGAGCTATCCCTTGCTCTTCCCCAGCCTCTGCAGCGTGGCTGGGCTGCAAGGCAACGGGGAAGGTGCTCAGCAGAGCACACAGCCATCTCTCATGTCACTTAGAATCAGAAAATTGTTCAGGTTGGAAAGGACCTTTAAGATCATCTAGTCCAACCATTAACCTAGCACTGCCAAGCTCACCACTAAACCATGTCCCTAAGCACCACATCTACATGTCTTTTAAATATCTTCCAGGGGTGGTGATCCCCCCACTCCCCTGGCCAGCCTGTGCCAGTGCCTGACAACTCTTTTAGTGAAGAAATTCTTCCTAATATCCAATCTAAACCTCCCCTGGTACAACTTGAGGCCATTTCCTCTTGTCCTATCACTGGTTACTTGGGAGAGGAGACCGACCCCCACCTGGCTACACCCTCCTTTCAGGTCGTTGTAGAGAGCGATCAGGGGCTACACCCTCTTTTCAGGTCATAGAGAGCGATCAGGTCTCCCTTCAGCCTCCTCTTCCCCAGACCAAACACCCCCAGCTCCCTCAGCCGCTCCCCACCAGACTTGTGCTCCAGACCCTACCCTGCACCACCTTCGTTGTCCTTCTCTGGTCTCGCTCCAGCCCCTCAAGGTCTTTCTTGTGGTGAGGGGCCCAGAACTGGACACAGCACCCGAGGTGCGGCCTCACCAGTGCCCAGTACAGGGGAACGATCCCTGCCCTGGTCCTGCTGGCCACACCATTGCTGATACAGGCCAGGATGCTGTTGGCCTTCTTGGCCACCTAGGCACACTGCTGGCTCATGTTCAGCTGGCTGTCGACCAACCCCCCCAGGTCCTTTTCCACCAGGCACCTTTCCAACCACTCTTCCCCAGACCTGTAGCGTTGCATGGGGTTGTTGTGACCCAAGTGCAGGACCCAGCACTTGGCCTTGTTGAACCTCATACGCTTGGCCTTGGCCCATTGATCTAGCCTGTCCAGACCCCTCTGCAGACCCTTCCTGCCCTCAAGCAGATCAACACTCCTGCCCAACTTGGTGTCCTCTACAGACTTACTGACAGTGCACTTGTTTGGTCTCTATTGCACCTTCCCAGTTTTAAGTTAAACGGATGGTCGCTAGAGCCCCAGCCTATCCATCCTTACTTCTGTTAGCCAATGGAAATATTCCCGCGAGTAAGGTCTAAGCAGGCCTGGTCTGGTCTGCAAGATCCTGCCTTACGCTCTAGCCTGGCACCACCATTGTGCTGTGTTTGATTTATGGTTAATATTCCTGTCAGCACTGCAGGCCTTTGACACTCAAACCACATTACTCAATTCCACCTACTGTTGCCAATAACAAGCGCTGAAGTATCAGTTCCCAGCGGTTTGATATGTGAAGCTGAAGAATAGTTAGATTATCACCGGTTATGCAGACAGCACATTTGACACTCTCGCAATGATGTTTTCAGCTGTCAGTTATTGCAGTTACAGTGTGGAAACCACAAAAGGGGCATACACTGAATATGCACTACAAAGACATCTACTTTGGAAGAGGCAGGCTTCTGGATAAATACGTTTTACGACATAATTGTGGTAAATCAAAATCATCATCTTTATCTCTTGGCAGAAAGGCAGTCTTCCACATGCAAATTAATTATAGCAAACTTGACTCGCATCAATACTAAAAGAGAAGGTGGGCATGAACATTTTCAGCACTAATTCTGTGCTGCAGCAAACTCTCACATGACAAATATCTGTAGTACTACAGCTTACCTCTGTAGACAACGCTTGTAACTAAACTGCAATATTTGGTCAGATTAAAGAAATAATTCATTTCTCATTTAAAAGATTTGCTGGTATAAAGGGAAATCAAAGTAATAGAAGTCAATATTTCAACTTATATGAACACGGTTTACAGAAGGTGTATGATCAACTTTTCTCTGGAAATCAGGCTCGTTTGCAGTTTCTCAAACCAGGCAATCCACTTCACTAATCTCTTCAAAATTATGGCTTAAGTCAGTTCTTGCTAGGGGGAGGGATTAAGGTTGTACAGAGTTTTACTCTGATTATTTTCATGAAAGGGCAATACAGAAACATTCAAAGACACACATCATCCTGATTAACAAAATCTTTGAAAAACAGTATCATAGTTTCTTTGCATCCTACCTTTAGATGATGCAATCCACAGTTTGTGTGCAGATACCATACAATAAATAACCTAGAACCCTACCGCTAGTCGCTGTTTTAGCATGACACATCCTGGTAGGTTCCTATTTGACTGAGCTGTCAAAGGTACCTGTCTACTGTTTTCATGTAATTTTTCCGTTGTTCCAATGAAACTTGGAATGAACATACAAATTCAAAGTGGCCAACAACAGTAGCTCAGGGGAGAGTTATAAGGACATGGCAAGTTTCCCTTGTGTGCTCAGCCCCCATTAAATTCTTTTGCAACCATTTGAAAAGCTTGCACATATTTTAGTTACGTACCTACCAGGTTGTGTATGGGATGTTGCATTCTAACACAGCCAATGCTGGCATCTCTGATCTCACTGAAGACATGAGGATATATATTTTGAAGACATGAGGATATACGATTTATTTGCCTTCAGTCCTGAAGAAGCTTGGAGAGTTTCTGCACTGGCAGCAGAAGTTTCAGAGAGCTGCCAGTATCTGGTAGCTATTTTTGCTTCCTCTGCTACTAATCCTGCAACACAGAGGAGAGATCCTGAGCTAAGTGTAATCAAACATTGGCACGAGCGTCCAGAGAATCTGTGGGACCTTCATTCTTGGCAAACCTCAAAACTCAACCGGACAAGAACCAAGCAACTTGCTTTTATAGGACCTACTTTGAGCAAAAGGTCAGACCAGAGACTCCCAGAGACTGCTTCCAACCTATATCATGCCCAAATTTTAGGAAGGCTTTGAACTCAAGAGGGCTCTGTTTGCTGCCGCTTCTGTAAATGCTGGAGAATCAACAGGATCACAAATCATCCCCATCCCACAGCGAACAGCCCAATTCAGGTAGATAAACAGCCTGTGCATTACTTTTCCTGACACATGCTCTCCCCTGCGAGGAAGTGCTCTGATTTGCTTCAAATACTCAGGAACAGGTTTTAGACAAAAGGCCCACAACCAGCGTTATCACACTTGTGCTACTGGCTTACCACACGGTAGATTCTAGACCAGGACACTAGAAAGGTGGGGATGAGTTTCCCATTCCTAGTTTCATTCAAAAGTAATAGAGAAAGCATGGGTATCTTTTATTTAGGAATGGTTACATGCTAAACAGAACCCAAACATTTCTTAGTAGCTGCAAGAAAGGTTTTTGCAAGCAAGAGCAAACAGGCAAATCGCTGTTTCAGGTAACATTTTTAATGTTCTTGCAAGAGATTTTTTTTTTTTTTTTAATGTGGTAATCAGAAAGAAGCCTACTAGATTTATCAGATGAGAAATAACTGTGGCTGAGTAACATAAACCAACGCTTGGGTTTCTTCGTGTTGTACTAATGGCTCTGCCACCCACAGCACTTTGCCCAGCAAGCTCTGGGCTTGTGGTGCTACTCACATGGCTTCATCAACAGCATGCACAGTTGGAGATTTGCATGGTGAGGACTCATCTCTTGAAAAATAAAAATAAAAATAAAATAGCCAGCAGCGGTGAGAGTGTTCCCATTGATATCGAAAGCAGCACAACATTGAGAGCAAACATGCTAGTAGCAGAGACCGACAGGTGTGCGGCTATGCGTGCCCACAAAGAATAAAAATAGTACAGCCCTCCGTTGAGCAACTTGTATTCAAGATTTATTGATTCTACCTTCCACCAAATGAGAAATAAGTGAAGCAAATCAAAGCAGAAGCTAAACGGAGCAGAACAACATGAAACCTGTGCGGGTTGAACAGCTTCGTGCCCATCGCCTGAGGCAACCTGCTGCTGAAGGATAATGTGCCAATGCTAATCAGATGATCGGTTTTCCCTTCCCATTAGGCATTCTGCTAATTCAACAGATAAGCATTCGCTCTCCTAGCATTCCTCTAGGAATGCCAGCTCAACTTGGAAGGCAGCCCTGCTTCCCCTCTGAGCCGTATTTCAATATTCTTGCTATTTCGCGGTCTCAAGTGTGGTCCTGGAGATGCTGAACACCGGCCCTGCCCCGTGCCATGGTACTGAGCACTAGCTGGCCTGCAGCACTGCACTGCCAGCCTTCCAAACCTTGCCAAATATCTTGCCCTTTTGAGAAAAAAAACCCCGTGATCCTGCAGAGCCTGGGCTGTTGAAGGACTGCGTGCTGGTCCCCGGCTGGGTTACAGACTAAGTTACAGCAAGGATGGAGAGTATGCAGGGATCAGAAAACAACTGCAATTACTTCTTTGAGAGGCCAGGAACCTTCCCTGTGCTGAGAGCCCAGAAACCCTGCAAACAGGTTTTGCTGGTCACACACTCGCACGCACTTTTGTTTTATCCAGCACTAATGCATTGTAAAAAAAAACAAATCCTCAAACCACAACAGACTGTGAGAGAAATAAAATTGTAGGCTGTATCAGCCACAAGGCCATGAGTTTCCCATCTCATCTTAGTCAAAGGTAAATACAATGCAGCTTGCTGGCAAAGAAAACGAGAGAAATGCCGCTTTGGGACACCTTATGGGACCACAGGGCAGGAAGATACACAACGGATTTTACCTACATTCAGTCTTGCCTGTTGAGTGGCTGGGCTGGTGTACAGAGCCTCATCCAAAGCTCTTGGAAGTCCGTGGTTTCCATTAGGCTTTGAATGCATCCCAACGGCTGATATGTAAAATAACAGTCAAGTGAGAGGGATGAGGTAGAGGGGGAAAAAAACCCTTCTGCATACTAAATAGGATTGATTCATTCTGGTGTGTGCTCGATCATCTGCTAACAAATAAAATATAAATGTGTGTGTGCGTATATATTCTCCATTGAAGAAGACACATTCCAGAATAAATAATGTTATTCAACTGCTGAGTCAGACATGCCACTCACCGTGTCAGATATATCGCATACAAGCTCAGACACATTGCCTGCTAAACGAGACAGATTAGCTATTATGCTAAACACATCAGCCCTTAAACTGGCTATATTCACAACTGGGTCAGATATGCAGCATGCTCAAAGTTCCCACCTACCGCTTCACATTGATAATTTAGTAAGCCACATCGACGCAAAGTGTGTTTCCCACCACAATCTGTAACTTTGATGTAATGTGCCTATATGGAATCAAACTCATTGCTGCGCAACAGCCATTAATGGAAAATATACCATCTTTGAAAATTCGGCTTTCCGGGGACACACGAAGTGTGTGGCTGGGTGAAGTCACTGTCAGAAAATGTTACAGTCTGCAGTAGCTGCACAGGAAAGGTAATTATTTTTTTTTTTTCATAGCCAATTATAACTCTCCAAACACAAGAGACATCAGCCAAACTGTTCCAATAACTAGAACCAGGGATTCAGCACCATCAGAACAGAAGTGCTCTCTCTACCATAACAGACTCACCATCAGTCTTTTCTATCAGCTTTCAGAGACATTTCTGGAAAATTTAGCAAGCAAGCAAACAAAAAATCCCCCCAGGCCAAGCAGAGCTCAGGTACCAGGTCATTACTGATACCTGTACTACAGGATAAGGTAGTTATTTATCCATGAGTTTAAATGCATTGCTTTCTTAAAGCTCAGCATCAGACTTCAGATGGCACTTTATCTCTTTAAGGAACACGAACTTATCCACTGCATGAGATGACCTAGGGTTGACTTATTGCTGATATTAACTTTTTGTGAATGAGGTAAGGGGGATTATAGGACTTTAGTCCACATTTTCTTTTACACCCATTTCCTACAGCGTCAATGCAAGTAGACTTTGGGAAGCGGGCGGAATGGAGAGACGGGGAATGAACAGGCTGCCTCAGCACTTATGTTTCTCAGTCCTGCATGATGACAGACGTTCACCTCTTTTCCATGCCCACCTAATACAGACCAGGTAATAAACATGCTTTCTTCTCTTCCCAAGCCACTAGCTCAAATTAACAATTTCTACCATGCAAACAGGAGACCTTGCACTTCCTTACACATTGCTCTTACCCAGTTCAAACCACCCAAGAGTGAGTTCTTCAGTGCCACATAGATGCACCTGCTCACCAAGTGACATTCACCTGGTCCACGCCAGCTCCATCTCATGGCACTGGGAACCAAACCTCCAGGACAGAGAACAGCGCTGGATGACAGACCAGACCTTAGTGAAAGAGGACGGGACAAGAACAGATGAGGCAGGGGGGTAACCACAGGGCTGCATACAGGTATAAGTTGTCTTTTCTGAGTTGTCATTTTACAAATAGGGCCACAATGAAGAAAGAGCCTGCCCAGTGCCATAATAAAAGAATGGAAGTGGCAAAACCTTAATGCAGGAATATCTTTACCTTCAGACAGCCCTTCTCTCTGTGGGGTTGCCTTATTAAAACACTTCCCCTTCATTTGCAGGATTGAGAGCAGTTCACCCTGCTAGGCTTATTCCCCAGCCCTTCACACCCCCTCTCACCTTGGGGTCAGTTTGCTTCACCTGGAGGATCAAGCATCCACCTAGAACTCCTTATAAAATCTTAGCCCACCTGCCTCTCCCCCATTACACCCAAACAGTCCCACATGCTGTGCCTGCTGATCTGTGAGGAGCAGAAGAGGAGATTGTCTCTTCTTATCCCCCCAAGTAGGAAGGAACAAAGTCATAACACTTGGGAATCAATTCACAGTCCCCAATACAATCAGGACATCGTTTCGTTTTTGCAGCATGGAGCTGAACTGTATCTGCTGCACATTAATGTAATATTGATCATACTGCAAACTATCAAGGGTCTCAGTCGAAAGAGATGCTTAAAGAGGAACTATAAATCCATTCCATTTCAGGAAAACACTCAAATACATACCTTGCAAGGAAACTACAGCTCTTGCTAAAACTTTTGGAGTCAGCACTAGGGACAGGGTTGTTCAAGATTAAGAGTGTAGCAGTGCTGATGGTCCCATTTCCCCATCAACACTGGTTTCTGGAGGGGACCTACTCCAATCATTCCACCTCATCCCAGCAAAGCTATTGCATGTCGCACACACCAGCACCTGTGCCAGGTCCCACTGGCTGCATCTCAATTAGCGATGACCTAGGATGAATAAATAAAAGGGTGCAAAAGGGCCAGATCTAGAAACCACCTATGCCCGGTTGCTCCCACAGAAAAGCACGGGAGCAGAGAGAGGCTGAGCCCTTCCCTGTCTCTGTTTATACAGTTGCTTAACAGCAGCTCAGCTTCATGGAAAATCTAATTCATGGTCTATGGTTTAGTTTTGTCAATTCATTACCTTTCAGTAAGTATTATCTCTTTTATTATTTTAATTTGATCTTTGGGGTTTAGCCTTTTACATTAATTTTAATATTCACTCCATAGAAACAAAGTGATATGTCAACTGTTAGGCATGTGGGGTCCCACCAGACAGGTTTATAGCTGAGGTTTCTCTAAAACACAGAATCCTGAATAAAGGCACAGTGAAAGCCACACAGGTGAAAGAAGGGAGAGAATGCAAGACATGAGGACAGCATGCTTTTGTGATGAGGCCAGACATTACTAACACAAAGAGCACTTACAACTGCTGCAAAAAAGCAAATGCACTTGCCTTCTTTTCTGTTTGTTTTTTCTTCTCCCCCCCGCCCCCCCCACCCCCACAATAGCAGTACATTTAAAAACCTATCCAAAAAATCATGGCTTCTTTTCAGCCCTCCTTCCTTCCCAGAATGGTGGTGCAGTGCAGAACACTCCCAGGCTCCTCCAGCAACTGAACTCTGAAATGGCAGAGTCTTTTCCCAGCGATCAGGAATTATGCACAATCAGGAATTATGGAGGTTGACATCTATTAACTCATTTATTAGCCAACCCTGAGAAGACCACCAAGTAAAATTGCCCAACAGACTATTATGAGATCTTGCTTTCAGCAGATTATAAATTTGCCAGCTTTTTATCACTTGAACTGAACTATGCTACATCAGATATTTTCCTCAAAACAACCACTACTAAAAAAGCCCGTAGGAGGAGGGAAAACTGTTATTTTACCCATACTGAAACTGTGAAGAAGGAAAGCCGCTCTGGTTCTGGTATGGGTTTTTGTCTCATTTTTGGAAGCTCTGCTGTCTAATATGTAAAAGCTTTCCCAAGATAGGGACTGTGCCTCCTTCCTGTGAGTTCTCTAGTGTGCGATAACAGGCAGATTCATACAGCAATCTTTGCTATAGATAACCAGGTAAAGAAGAGAGATTTTTATTAATGTTGCAGTAACTAAGTCTTTTCCAAACCTCTGTCCTCTACGTCAGCTCTGGGTGAAATTGGTCAATAGACTCAAAAGTTACTGGAGAGTGGTTGGAGGGGGTATAAACAGGACAGGCAGACACTGACTTCAGTAGCTTTACATTCTTAAGAAAACAAAAAGCAGGCTTTGAAAGTCTCTGTTTTCTTTACTTGTAGCTCTTCATGTGGTGGAAGCTGGGACTTTGCACTTCATACAGAAATGGTCTGGGTGCCAGAGATGCGCTATGCACCCAGCAGAAAAACCCACCAGAATTTCAGCAAGGTGCTAAGAGTCAACAGTTGAAATGAGATAGCAGAATTTATGAAGAAAACTAGGCAGAGACTAAGTAAGATGTTCTGATGAGACGGGAGAGCAGAGGGAGATAGGGCTGGCTGGGCAGAGGCCGTTGGCATCTAGAAATGAGGGATCTAAGATGAAGTCAAAGTGGGATGAATCTTTGAGACACACAAGAACTATTTTAAATGCCACGCCTGGTGTTGCAGTTCTTCATACCAGCTAAGAACTTGTTCTAGGGGCAACGCAGATACAGTATGAACAGTATGCCTTAGCTTTGTAAACCTGATGACTCCGTGGAGAATAAGATGGTATCAAAAGCTCTGGCTGTAGAGCTTCATGAAAACCCAATGGCAGGGAAGAGTCCACTCCTTCAGTCCAATTCCCCTATGCCACACTGCAGCAAGTCCAATTTTTTAGTAGAGAACAAAGCCCAGCTATTTCGCACAGAGATTTG
The DNA here is from genome assembly GCF_000690535.1 of Cariama cristata. NCBI lineage: Eukaryota > Metazoa > Chordata > Aves > Cariamiformes > Cariamidae > Cariama > Cariama cristata. The sequence goes on along the minus strand of NW_009599111.1, from coordinate 57,692 downwards.
TTGTATCATACAGTAAAATTGCAGGCTGTGCAGAGAACACGACCGTAGGTTGTGTTTCAGACTGAAGTCTGAAGATACTTGTTTCAGAGCACAAAGTCTTCTCTTACTGTAATGGGTTACTTCTTGTTACAGTAGATTTGTTAGTGTGTCTCACTCCGTTCCGCACAATAAACAACATCTGTAGCTATTCACTTAGCAATCTGTGGACACAAACAGTTTTGATAGTCAGGATTAAAAGTGGGCAATAATGGATTTTATTGTGAGCTGGTACTATGAAAAAAAAGCTTTGGGAACAACCTCTACTCAAAAGTTCAGCACAGTGGAGTATTTTAATGAGTCCTTCAAAAACAAAGCATTGGCTTTTTCTTGCCTGAACATTTAGGGGCCACTAGAATATCCCCCCAACTAAGCTCGCCAAAGCTGAATTTATGAAGCGGTCAGGACTTGCGGAAACCATGTTCTCAGCCTAAAACCAGTTTGCATCAAATAAAGTTACCCAGCTCAGCCTGTGACATGTGAGCTTCCCTGGCACAGCCTCAGCCTTGCCTGGCTGCTGCATCCCACGCTGACAGATCAGGGTGGTACCGCGCTGCTAGAGATGGTTTGGCTGCTTTGGCAAGCCCAGCTGTGCAGAGTAGGACCCATTTCTGAATCACCAATAAAAACAACATCCAGGGAACACCACTGATGTGTCTGGCTGGCAAACAGCTGCCCCATCTCCTGCTCCTGGTCACAAGCCCCATTCTCCTGCCTGCAGAATCACTTAGAACCACCTACCTTTTGCCATCTCTTTTTGTCAGAAGAGTTGGAGAAGGAATCTCCAGGCACAGAGACACTGCAAGAAGGGATAGCCCAGCTGCCATCACCTCTTTCAGCACCACTGTTTTTTCAGTCCATGCACTTACCATGGGTCAACCTTCATGGTCCTAAGTGTGGAAATCTCCATAATCTTCCTACTGCAGAATTTGGCCGTAACTGTTTACACTTTCTCAGGTGCATAAGACTTTCTTTGCCTCCACCCTAGAAGGTGCAAGCGATGCTTACAGTTCTGCACCTCCCTGAAGAGTTGGTGCAAACCCGACTGCCAACATGAGAAACCTGCTTCAATCCCAAACACAAAATTGCTGGCATTCCCACACAGCCAAAGAAGAGGTCCCTATGAACACTTTGCTCAGGTTTTTCATAGCCTGACCATTTCTATTAGGAATGAACTGCAGGTCAAGTAGCCTAGCAATTCACTTGCTAGCTTAGCGGCTTGAGGCTCTGCCTCAGGGCCTTTCACACCACCAGCTATTAACTACAAAGAAATGTCACCAGTGCTGGTCATTATTGTTAATTATGGAATTCCTCTTTTCGCACATCTCCATACTAAAAGCTTTTCCTATCAGACCCCTTCCCCCATCACACAGAGCCAGGTTATTATAATACACCTAGAAGTACGAAGCAGTCCACAGTAGGGTTTTAAGAAGAGCCAGGTTGCTACACCTTATCCCCACTGGCTCCAGTAACACAGACCAGGCTAAAGCCCTGCTCATTGTTGTCTTGAACTCCCTTTCTTTGCAGGGCTAACTGGGATTCAGGCTTCCCACAGTCTTGAGGTAGATGGAGTCAGAACTGTTCACCCATGCCTGTCTGAGGCAGATGAGATCTTAGGATCTGGGTAAGAAGACACAGGACGGATGGCATTTCTAAATTCACGCAAGACTTTCCCTCAAAGGGCAAGGACAGCTTTGAAAAGAAAGGAAAAGTGATGGTAAAATCTACAGTGTTCAGAGCAAGCTACCTACATCTCGTGGACAAAGGTTTTCTATTTTGCATGATCTGTGAGCGGCTTGACGTGCCGTGCTGCCTTACAGGACAGGCAGACCAGGGCTGCAGCGAAAAAGGGGATGACGAGCACTTTTCAGAACACGTAAACGAAAGCTGGAAGCAACCACAGCGTAGCACAGAGCCTTGATGCATACAAGTACAACCACCACAAATAACATGATACTCGTTTCTATTCTGCAGGTTTGTATTCAGGCCCAGGAGACCATCACCTGCCCTTACCTAAAGACAGTTTTGATCCACAGCTTTCAGCTTACCCGGATGGAAGATCTTTAAGGCTCTTCTCACTCCTGTGCCATGCCTTCACAACACTCCTGCAGGAAAAGAACCAGCTAAGTGGCTGCTACTCAGCGGCATCAGCCTCTATCATAAAGCAAACAATAATCCTTCCACTTCCAGCTGGAATTGCTGCAAGATACAATTAACCATGTGGATAGTTATCTCTAATTGCCCCTGGAGAGTGCACACTTTTAACTCCTGGGATCAGTCAGCAGTTCAAATCCAGAGTCCTTATTTTATCAACACTTGATTTGTCCTGTGATCTGTAGCTTCTTTAGAAAGAAACGTTCAGGAAACATCTCTCTCCATAAATCCAGTCTGAAACGTCCCTGGGAGGTAATATGAATGTAGACTGTAGCAAATAATTTCTAATAATTTATGTCTAGTACGACATACTGGTTATAACAGCCAAGGAGTCATCCTGAAAACTATCTGAAATGTGAGCTCAGCACGCCTTTTGCTTCTTGAAAGTTTTATATGCTGTATTACTGTGGGGTTGGACTCAACAGGCTAAATAAAGCTTCCTTTTGCTCTTCCAAACCGAAATGTAAAATAGCACAGGGGAAATAAGCATTTCTCTTCTACACAGCAGCACACACAAAATCCTTTCACTGAAAAAAAGAACTACAACAGTCAAACCTCTAGGTCATTCTTCTCTCTGTGAAAAGGCTGGTTAAAAGTATATGTTAATGTTCCCTGCCAATGTTTCTTTGCTTAGCCTCTTCCTTCCAGGGCCCTCATTACATTCCCCCCTCTATGTAGTTTTAAAGGTTTCCTTGTTTGACAATTTTGCTGAAGGCAATTATGTTACTTGCCTTCTCCTGAGCTCAATATACAACAGCAGAAGTGGCACACTGTACATATGGTTAAGATCTGTTTTAAAAACACTTGGAGATTCCCATCAAATCTTGCTGTGTGGCTTGTCATTTACATCTAGCAGAGTCTGTGAAGCTCTAAAACTCTGCTATGGGATAGTCCCTTGTTTGAAACTCGAGAGATTAAGTTTTTATTGTTCAACAGAAGAGATTTTTCTGTATTAAATTGAAGAAAGAAATCCATATTTATAAACTAGGCAGGAAGATCAGCATCTTGGGATGACAGCACAGCTTCATGTGCTATGTTAAGTGTTCAGGAGTCCAGCCAATTCATCTTTCTGATGAGAAAACAGTTCTTATTTACAGGTTGTAACGACACAAATGGCACGTTACTGGTCATAAATGGCTTCATCTCCAGAAGAGTTTTTGAACTTTGGTTTCCGAGTACTTTCATTCGCTACATCTCTCTCGCACACGGATTCCCTGGTGTACAATTACAAGGTTCAGCTCAAACTTCAGTCTTTCCCTTTAGTGGGGCACTGATAGAGGTTTGAACTCTTTACTTGACTGCATATTTTCAGAAAGTTTGCAGAACGGCAGCACACTCAAGACTCCTCTTCCCTAAAATTAGATTGAAATCAGCTAACAAGTTAAAATATTACCAAAGTGGAAAACTGAAAGTCAAAAAAACCCCCAAAACACACCAAGCCAAAATGAAGGCCACGCAATAAGTGGAAAAATGTAGAAGCTGATTAATATGAGAAAGTAAATATAATGTACAAACACTTAGACTGACCATGGGAAGGGCCTCAATCCCCACGGGTGGCCCACGTCCTTTCCCTGCCCAAGCCCCGATACCGCCTCGCTGCCTGGGCAACGCACACGTTCAAGTCTGCGTGCTCCTACTATGTGTCCCATAGGTGCTGCTGGTGGTACTCCAGGTAGGATGAGAGTTATGGTATGGGATTTAATTCACAAGAAAGCAATGTTGTGGCTTTAAAACAAGTCACTCTCTCCCTTTGCTGCTGGAAGTCCTGTTACTATCTCAAATAACACTCCAAAGAGGAATTTGCTTTCTCAGCCACCACCTCAAAATACCCATTTTACTGGGGAAAACCCACTGTGCCTACAATACAAGCATACCTCATTTACACGTGGTGTAGCCAGGCCCTTGGCATCAGCCTGGTCCACAACATCCCCACAGACCGGAGTGTGACATGGGCATCGTGATCTCACTGGAGCCCAACAAAGAACCTGGGAAAATTCAACTCAATCAAAGGAAATTTAAGAAACTTTGGATTGCCTAAATCCTGAGAGTTTGAAATGAAAATTTAGGGCAAAGGTTGGACTCGATGATCCCAGAGGTCTCTTCCAACCAAATCGATTCTGTGATTCTGTGAAATGATAACTTTAAGGTCACATTAGCTTAGATTTTGTATTAATTTCTGGTTCTTTTAAACACTTATTCTCTTTGCCAAGCAGACTTGCCTTATCGAGGGAATTTAAATGATATGCGAGCCATTTAGGTACACAATATATATTGCCACGGCACAAAGGACATTTGGAAAGCTGAAATTGGATGAACTTTGCAAGAAAAAGCCAGCTTGGGGAAAGTTATTTCTAAGTATCACTGCCAAGTTTAAGTAATATAGTAATGATATGGGGCTGGACACATAAAACACCATCTGGATAATTAAAATATACACAAAGGTGGTATGCAGACAAGTATCATCTGAATGTTAGCAAAGTAAAAATAGTAAAAGAAATTAACCCTTCATGGAGACTTTCATGTCAGAGACAGATGTTATGCAGGAGTGGGGAAGGCTGCTTCTCTAAGACTCAAAGCACACAAACCTCTCTTTCGGCTACGCTCATCCTGCAGATCACACCAACATTTTAGCCGCAATTCTGTCATGCGTTTAACGCTTAAGTAACTTAAAACATAGGCTCTGTGCTTTTAAATCCTTAAACTGACATATAATACACCTAAGTGCCTTTCTATCCTTCAAACAAGGTTGCTGCTGTCTCTCCCATCACTTGTAAGAAATCTTACTGCATTTTCTTCATCTCTTTATACTACTGTATACATAATCTCACATACAGTGAAAGTTGGACTTGCGAAACAGACGGGGCAACAGGGTTCTAACATTATAAAATCAGGACCTGAATTATTACTGTTGATAAAAACTGTCAAATTCCTTATAACTCAGCTCTCCATCCCAAACTCCTCAGAAGGTGGCAGTGTTTCAAAACATTGCTTTTTGGATTTACCAGAGGGGCATTTATTTGTTAATTGACTACCTGTTAATAATGTATTTTATTATTCCTACCATTTAAAGGTCAAGAGCTGTAACTCCTAGCGACCGAGGTGCAGTGGAAGCAGTAATCTGCATTACACTGCGGTTTTGAAGAGAGTCTGGTGAAGCCATTAGTATGGGGAGATACGGAGGGCTGCATTTGCTTCGTTACTGCTTTTATTTGCTGTAAAGTATCTGTTAGGTTCTTTTATAAAAAAGACCACTTCTATAAAATATAACAATTTCCAAGGTGTCCAAAAGTTTGCTCTTGTGTCCCAAAGCAGTCCCTAAATTCAACAATGTTACCAGGAAATATTTTCGCTGATTTGTACCTTGTACAGATTTATATAAACTATCCCCCTTATGAATTTCCAACTGCTGTCCTTTGTTTTAACAACAGTTACACACGCTGTGCACTGCTCTTCCTGAAACAAAAAAATATCCTGCTTTTGTGTTTGAGCTGCCACTGCTTTGCCTTCTACCCATGTACAACAGAAAGCATATTTCAACAGCCACAACCCTTTAGCACCTATCGCTTTACATACGCAAGAACATTCACACTCTGTAGAGAGACGTTCCCCAAACAGCTTCAGAGCAAATCTACCTGTGACTTGAAGCTCCCCATATAACAGCTCTGGATCAGGTAGGAGCTGGTGTATTCAGGGAAACGACCGCAAACAAGGTGTGAGTCTACAGTTCCCATGTGCATGACCCCGCAAGTGAAGCCGTCTGAGCGAATTAAAAAGATGAGAGAGAACAGAAAGTCTGCCTTCATCTGGCAAGTAAATCAGCAAAGGTTCCTATAAAAATAGAAAGGGTGACAGAAGAATCTTTGCCTCCGAGATTATTTTTCCATTATATACTTCTGTTCACTTTTAACACGATTTTCTCCAATAACTAGAAATACCACTCCAGAGTACAAAGGAGAGAGGGTAGAAGGGACAGACTAAAATACAGTTGCTCGAACTAATACACCTTCTTCCCTCCATTTCCTTCTGCATAGCTCCAGGAATTATACAGAAAAGAGGAACATTTTGTTGGTGATTTGTCAAGCCCACTCGCTGTGTCAAAGCACCTGCGCCAACATATTTAAGGAAATTATGAAATACCATAAAAATCACTCATGAGACCAAAACACGGTGAAAAGATCTAAGCCAACGAGATAGTTTAGCAAGCTGAAACAAGCAGTAGAAAGACCGCGGTATTCCTAAATCAGCCTTAGATTGCCGTAGGCTTGGGCAAACATTCCCCAGTATTTATGAAGGAGTTTATTTGGATGTACAAAAACTGTTTAAACTCATGGAGCATATTTCTATAAGTGTCTTTGGCATTTCTAGAAAATGCAGTGAGAAATACACACATGGTAAAGCACCTATATGTACTTGTCAGGGAAGAAGTGGGGTTGGGTCTTCAACTTCTGCTGCATTTCTGCAGAAAAGGCTGTCCAGGTGGCAAGCCTACCTTTACAAAAAAAAAAAAAAAAATAATCATCTCTTTGGAGCCACACAGTATAACTACAAAAAAAATCTGAATTTCACTAGCCCACCCAACTGCTTCTCTCTCTTCCTTACCATTCCCCATTTTTCATTTCATTTAACAGGACAAGAAACTCCACAGTAAATCTGGTTTCTCAAGTTTGAGGTTTTCATCACTTAATGGGAACGGAAAGCAAATTTCCAAGTTTTACCAAGCACAGTATATTCACTGACTGCAGAGTAACTTTGCTTTTAAAGGGGAACAAACTAACACACAAAGCAAGCTTGCAGCATGGACACAGAACTGGCAAAATGTAATGTCAGGGAAGTTTGATTAAATCCTCTAGATTTATGTTCATAAAACCAAACCATTTTTAGTCTTTGATAAGAGATAACCTGTTTGGGCATTCAGTTTCCCAGAAAACATTTTTAGATCTTCAAGCACCAAGACGAGAACAGTACTGTTATGGTAATTGGTAGATACTGTAAATTTGCATCTTAGATCACCCAACAGCAACGTCCAGTGAGGATTCATCCCAAGAGGTGCAAAACCATTAAGTGGAATGGAGCCCAACTGACCTTCACTGCGGGGTGCGCTCAGGGAAGGTGCTCCGCCACCTTCTCATTAGGACCCTGCTCCCTCCTGCACGCTGGCCTAAACCTAACACATCAAAGGGAATGGAGATTATAAAAATGAAGAATTCAATTAGGAGGCTCTTTGCTGCCATGGTCTGGGTTTAGGATAAGCATTTCTGATACAGTGACAATATTATAAACACGTGGATATTTCCAGCATCACCAACCTGTGACACTTCTGCGCAGGGAATTGCAGCACTCTGGCAGGAGGCAAGCAGAAAGGAAGGAACAGCTCAGAATATTTTAATTCGGTTAGGTCGAGACATTTAACCCCCCCTGAGATTTTAAATCCGGGAAAGTTTTATGACTTTTTTTTTGCAATGCAATCCAGTTCATCTTTAACTACTGGCCTTTTGCTGAGATCTCTTCGGAAGGCAAAATAGCATTCGGTTCTACAGCCAGAAGGAAAAACCCCAGTGTATCAAGGCAAACAGCGGGTGGAATTGCTAGGAATATGGATTCTCAGCTTCCTTTGAATAACACTGATCGAACTGACTATTCAATATTCTGTGCTTACCTAGGAAAATGACTTCAGGTACTGGATGTTGAATATAGGTTAAATTCTACTCACATCAAATCAATGCAAACCAGAGACATTTAGTGGATCTACTCAATGTCTCCAGCAAGGCAACTAAGAGGAAGTTTCATCCACTTTTACTTTGATAAGGGAAAATTAGGCAGGGAGACATGGAGTTAAAACACTGAATGATTTACATCCCTAAATACCAAGAGAAGAAAAGGAATTTCTGTTTCTTTTTCTTCAGAGCAATTAAGACTGCCAGCTGCCTGGGAAAAAAGAAAAAACAAGAAAACCCACTATCTCCCGTTAACATTTTGAAACAGCCACTGCCTGACAATCATTTTTGTTAAAAAGCCACATTCTGTAAACACTTGACAGTGGTCTCCGCTGCCTTGTTTTGTTCCTGTGGCGAAGCATGAAGTGAAACAGCGATGCAGGAACATTACCGCAGTCGCTCGCTCTCCTCTTACAATAGCCAGCCTTCTTTGGAAGGACCTCCGTGTTGGCAAGCTGCTTTTCATTACAAGGTGGGCAATTTGGGGTATCACATGCAGGTGAAAAATTGCGAGTAAACTGCCATTACCTGCAGTGGGAGTTCAAAGGGTTTTGACTTGTAGAAGGAAAGATCACAGGCCAACAAGAAATTCTTTTCTATTTAGGTGGACTGGAGAGAAAACGAGGGTTCATGCCCTCAAATAGCAACAATCCTTTGTTCTGTTATCTCCTTGTAAAATAGTGGGAGAGCCAAATACATTTCATTTGTACTCAGAGATGAGAGCTACCCCCGTGCTCAGTTATATCGGACAAAGCCCTATTGAATTGGCTGGGACAAAAGCATGCGGTTTGTGTTAAGCACAGACTCTTCTTACGATGCCATCTGGTTTCTGAGGCACAAGTTTTACAAGTACTTAAGCATCGCTTTGCTTAGTGCTGCAGTGTTTAACTGATTGAGGAGCTCAAATTTTACTTTTACAAGGAAGTTAGGCACACAAAAGTCAAAGTCCTATTTTTTTCTGCCATCGCTTACAGGTTTTCTGTACGGTCAAGGGCTTTTTTCATCACCTTTCTCCATGTGCAAAGCCAGCTGGGTCTGGACCAACGGGAATCCCTAAGGCTCTATAGATACAGCTTTAGGAACCCAAATTCTTTAAAACCTGGCTCTAAATGACTAAAGGAAACAAATCTCATTAGGGGTGATCAGACACCAAAAGCCAGTTGTGTTCTTTTGAAAATCCTACAGGTCTCTTAGTTTCACAAGCAATCTAGTTCATGCCCAGGAAGGAGTTAAAGTCCTCTCTGTGCAGCAGTTAATGCTAGAGTGAGTTTTTCTCATATTGGTTTCCAATACACTTAGTTTTCAGAGAGGGATAGTTTTGCATTGGCATGAAGCAGATGGGAAGAAAACAGCTTTCCAATGGCTTTGCCAGGCGAGGCGCTGCCGCACACAGCTTGACTACGCTGATACTAAATGCTTTGATTTTCCCCATAAATAACAGTGCTTGAGAAAAGAGCAAGGTGAAATCTCTCATTACACAGACAAAAGGAGGTAGGGAGTATGAGGCATCTTACCAGGTGGCTTTCCTTTTTGCCCCACTTTCTGTTTTCCTGGATTTCAGTTTTAAAATGGGTTATATTTTGCCTGCAGCAATTTCTTTTAATAACTGCAATTATTCTCTCCCATTGTTCTGACTCTTACAAGCAAATTAGGGAAATTCAAAGGCAATTTTCGTGATTGTTTGTTGTCAGGGGCTTATGAATGGCTGTTCTATTTCACTCGGATGTTTCATTAAATAAATAACGAGCATGGCACGATCAGTTCATTTAGGGCTAGATCCTGCTTGGTGCTTAGGTGGGCATGTAGGAGACCCAGCAGGACTCCCTCCAGCTAGACATAATTACAGCGTCCATGTTTTAGGAAAGGGCAATATTGCGCTCTCTACATGCAAGTGTGCTTAGATCTCATTTAGCATGTTTTTCACCCTACCTGGAAATTTCTGCAACGAGGGGGTAGCGTTGGGAGGCTTTCACATCCCTCTGTCTCTCAGTGCTTGCATAGCAGGCTGAGAGAAGTCGCAGGCCACAGTAAAGGACATTCTGAATAAATAGCACCAAGACCTCGTGACATACCGTGTGGGAAATAACGTTCACGATGTGAACTAAGAACAACAGCAAGACTACGTTTCTGGAAAAAATCCAAAGTCAAAGCCTCTAAAAGGACTCAAATATCCATTTAACCGGCTCAAAATATCACGCAAATGTGTCGCTAAGTTGCATCCATCAATGACAGAAGATCAGGAACACATGACAAATCATTTCAGGTTCAATCTGACTGGAGGAAAGTGAATGTACAAGGCAAACTTAAGCTAATAACTCCCAAACGTTCCCATATCTCTGAGGTTTTTAACATATAATAGGACTGATTCCTACTTCCATCAGCACGCAGATACTCCTCTGCTAGATCACTGTAAAGACAAGCTAGGTATAAAAGACGACAAGCCTAATGTTTTTAGCCTGTTTTAACTTTTTAAACCTTTGATCAACTGCAATCAAATTCAGTGAAGTGGGAGAAGTCTCAGTCTAAGTTACACAAAATTAAATTGGACTCAATACAGCCAGCATTGTGCTGATATCCTAATGGGCTGTAGAGGCTCAACAGCATCACGTATCTTTATAAATGTTCCCAATCGGCCTTCGTAATTAGCCACAAGGCAGGCATCTGCATGATACTGAGCTTCAATTTCAGTACTTGCTGAATTACCTTACTATATACTTTATTAAGTTGATGAGGAAAGACGGAGGAATGAGAAGTTTCAGCAAAATACCTGTAACCTGACTAACAATTCACATGTGGAATCTTCCCTGCTTACCTGATATCATTTGTGCATCACACATTTTCTGCAACCCACCTTTGCTACAGAGAGAAATCAAACCGTTCTCCTCTTGAATGACTCAGCAGGGAGAAAGTCAGAGACATTGCTAAAATATCTATCAAACCCCGTGTTCATAAAGTGCTCTGAAGAGGACCTACTCTATAGACACACCTTGGCAACCCATATCACCTAGAGCTTCTTCTCAGAGAGATGTGCTTATGAGAATTTCTAAAAGCCCAGAGGGAAAAATCTAACTCTGGCAGGATGGGATTAGCAAACTCTCCTCTATCTGCGTATCCCAAGGCTACTTGAGCCTGGTTCTAGAGATAGTAATCTACTCTCAGCACCAAACAATGGGAATGTAAATTACTAAGCTCTTCTCACAGAAGGACTATGGACTCCAACCTAAATAACTATTTTTTATAACTTTTACTCCAGATTTCAGAATCCTCTTTATCTGGTGCTTTTGCAACAAGGAACCATGCACAGCTTGGTCTCATAAAGTTGCTCAGCCTCATGTTCTCCTGAGCTCTCCAAGCCTAAGGACTGTCATCTAAGAAGAATATGGTTTTCACCCTTTGGGAATAAAGGTAGTAGCTCTGTTCAGAAAATGCCTATATATGTGCTCACTCAAAATAATATATAGGCTATCGATATCCCCTACAAAAACAAAGCACATTTGTACTAAAAGAAAAATGGAACATATCAATCTGGAAACTGATCTTGGGACTCATGAGTTTTAGCTGCCAGAGTCTGTATCACTCTAGAGCAGCAACTTTCAGCTGTATTTCATCATGGAAAAACACCTCACAGGTCCCTTTTTTTCCTCATCTCCTTTGGGTTTGAGTGTGTGCTCTGGGCAGCGGGCATGTCCTGCTGCCCTGTGCTCTCCTTGCTTGCTGGCAACCTCTCCTACCTGGCCATGCCCTTGGCAAGGTCTCTCTCCTTTCCACCCTGGTGGGCCCACTCTGCCAGACAGCAGCAGCCAAGACAAGGTAGACAAGTACATCTTTCTTGGCTGCAAATCCTCTGTAAAGCAACATCAGGAATACAGATTTTATCTGGTATCAAGGCTCTGCCAACCAGTCTAAGCACTAAGCCATGGGCTCTCCAGTCTCATGTCTATGTTCTGGGTGAGAGTGGGGGCTATGCCGGATTGCAAGACACAGGCAGCCTTGGCACAGCCTTCCCCAACGCTTTCGACATTTGCCTCGGACATCAGTACAGGTCAAGCCACTACTATTGCAGAACCTCTTTGTGCCTACAAATCAAGTCTTCTTTAAAGAGCCAGCTCCCATTCTCTGCCTTTACCTCAAGGTGTTCCCATCTGAGGCTTCCCCCATGTCTTCTCATACTCCATAAACCACAAAACTCCCACTGCCTGGCAGACGACATGGGTGAAAGAACCCTCGACATCCTCTCTCTTCTACCCAGCCACACCAAGAGAAAGGTGGCTGGTCCTGAGCCACAGCGATTCTTTTCTTTTGCCACAAAATATCTAGCCCAGTGCTTTCCTCTGCTAACATTTACACAACTGCAATTTGATTCCCTTTTCTCTGTGTTATAAAGACATTAACAAAAGAAATGAAGAAACTGGACTGGTTTTGCGTTTATTCAGATGACTGACTTTTTTTTTTTTTCCCCCCCAAACCTAAGCCCACATGAAGCAGGCAAAACAAGCCAGCAAAGCTACCCAGGGTCATTTACACCACATCCCATACCTTTGCTGTGTTCTTTCTCACTCCCTGGTAAACTCAATTTATAAATTGAAGAGAAGGCAGAAAAATAATCAATGCTTTCTAGAGCTGTTATTGGAATTATCTGATGATAAACAACTCTGTTAGCAAAAAACCCAAGTCTTAACATTGTAGCCTTTTGCATCGGCAATCTTATGCTGGCTTTGTTGCCCCTGGTCAAGAGAAGGTTAGTTTATGATAATTCAAGAAAGGTTACAGTGTTGGTTGCTGAAGAACCATTAATAGTGGTACACTGCTAGAAAAAATAAGGTTGGGGAGCTAAAGAGAAATAATGATTCTAAGTAGTTTGGACATAACCTTCTTTATTCCAACTGACACTTTTGCCTGTTAAGCACAATTTTAAATAACACATGCTTGCCATCCCAATATACAACATCTGAACTACTAAAACGATGTTTTCAACAAAGAGCTTTATTTAGCAAGGGGCCTGATCCAAAGCCACTTTATGTAAGGGAAT
>NW_009599111.1:28761-44728 GCF_000690535.1 Cariama cristata | reverse complement strand
TGCTGATTGGAAAAAATGAAGCCATGAAACAAGGACAACTACTAAAATTAGACAGAAGACTAAGGGGAGATATAACAGCAGTAATCAAGTACATAAAAGGTTGCAGAAAAAAGGAAGGGAGCAATCTATTCTCCACTTCCAGGGTGGATAGGATAAAAATAACAGGCTTAAGTCACAACAAGAAACACTCGCATTTCACAAGAAAAAAACAACTTGTTAGCAGTAAAGCACTGGACTATGCTGTAAGAAGCAGCAGCAACCGTCTCTCTCCCCACCTTCAGAACAGTTACCCAGACACCTCTGAGGAGCGGTTGAGGCATGTCTGGCTCTGCTTGGGCACTGGAAGCCCTTTCCCTGCCTCACTTCTGGCAATTCTTTCATGCCCACTTTTTCAAATTGCAGCAGATGGCTGCAGGATGAGAAATCACAAATCCTCCCATGGTCACCAGTACCTAAACCTCCTTTGTTTCCTAAGGAAAGTTATGGGGGATAATAATGCAGTTATTAGTGTTACTCTTATCCTGGAGTGCAGGAAGAGGATGATCATCTATGGAAAGGAGCAGCTACTGGGAACAAGTGGTAAAATCTCTGCAGACCTCCTGTTTCCAACCTGAGAAGTACCCACCTTGGGTCAGAATACACGCACCCAGTCCAAGATCTTCAATCGGCCACCAGCCAAACACTTGAGAGAAGGTGTAAGAATGGGGTATACGCATAGCAAAACTCCTTTCTCCCATCAAACTCTGCTAGCCCTCTGCAGAGCTTTCGGAGACCACAGCCACATTGCCGCATTTGCGACAGGGTTCCAAGCTGAGCAGAGATCAGAGATGGAGCTGCCCCATCTTTTCTAGGAAGCATGTGCACTAGAAGACCCCAGGGGACTTCTCATCTTTTGAGCTATATTGCATCAGACTGCAGAAAGGTAACTCCAACCCTCCTTTTGATGGGAGCTCAGACTTTGAACAGTGTTGCTCCATGCCTGCTCTGGAGCTTCAGGGAATTCCCTTTCATGCTTGCCTATGCCTCCATGGTCTGGCCATGCTCTCCTCCCTGAGACAAGCAGGGTTCTTGCCCCCCTCCCTGGCTCTCCCACTATTCCCATTGCTGCTTCCCAACTACCCCACCATGGCTCAGACCTTTCGCTGGTAGATTAGACACACACATCCTAGGAAAGGCTGTGGGCTTAAAATGGGCACTCTGCCTAACAGTAAATTAAGCAGCACAGCAACATATTCAAGACTGCCCAAGAGATTTAGAGGCCTAATCCTGACTGGAAATGAGACATGCACTGCACAGTGCTACCTCTGAAAACAGGACTTAAATCTCAGGTGATGTAGGCACCCTTGCAAATCACATTCCACATTTAAACAAAAATAAGAGCCATTCATAAGGAAATTTTATGTCTCCTTTTACAGTCATGCTTGCTATTTGTGTGCCAAACGTACATGTTTCATAAAGAGTGGATAAAGAGTTAATCTGCAGGTTAATACATAGTTAATCAGTTGTTATGAAGTCCAGCCGTTGTGCAGGTTGCTTGTAAGTTTGGCTTGCAGCTGTCTACACCACCTTCAACTGATGAGCTAATAACCTCTGTAATACACACCATCCACTACTGAAGCCACCTATGCTTTCAATCTATCATTTATTACCTTTTCTAAACTATAGATAGACCCTTAATATAAAGAATGACCATTTTATGTTTGCTTGCCTGAATATATACGAGCACTCAGCCACATCATTAAAATAATTTCACTGCTAAGGCATACCTAATATTCCAAACAGATAGAGTAGAATTTAAATTAGGGGGAAAAGAGACGGTGATTCCTTACAAAAAGGTCTTGAGATGTGACAGGAAAGAAGAAAATGGATTTGCACAAAATAACAAGCCCATAAAAATGTGAACTTTACTGAAAAGTTTTCTGAGCTTTGACAAAATTTCAGTTCACTTTTAGTTTTAATTATGATTTTGCATTATCCTTGCAATTTTTGTGTTCTGTTGGTCACAGGAGCAAAAATTGAAATACCACCGCTGACATAGTGGGCATTTTTAAGTGAATGACAAAGCTTAAACAAGGTCAGGTTTCTCCTCCACAAGAAAGGACATGCTTGCTACAATCCTAAACTGCCTCAGATCAAGGAGAACAGGAAGTTAAGGCAACTGAAAGCAAAAGGTGAAGAAGAAGGTTTTGTTAAAAATCCTAACCAAATATACGCATGTACCTTTTATTTTTGTAAAGGCTCAGGTCCTGGAGTCGTAGGATGGGAGAGGAAAAAACCCCTTTGTTTTCTAGAAATGTATTTCTCATTTTGTGATTACAAAGAGAGGTTCAAATCCATGACTCAAAGGGAAAGAAAAAGAATATTAAATGTCCTCAATGCTTTAAAAGTTACGGTTTTCTACAAACATGGTGCATAAATGTTTGGGTGGGCAAGCTTTGCAGTCATGGAGACATGAGAACAAGGGAGGGTACCACTGCTCAGAGAAGCAAAGTTCACCTACCTCAATGTAAACAGTCCTTCACTGCAGCCAGGATGCTGCTCCTTGTCCATGGCACCCTGACACTACTGTGTTTTTCACTCAAATTCAGCTTTATGCTAAACGAACACTGCCTTTAGTCCTGGCATCTACAGACAGATTTTCATCTTACCTGAATGCTGGCCCATGAAATTCCTTGTGTTGGGTGGCATCGTGCTGGTGGGCATCCCACTATCCTCCGGTGGGGAAAGTGAAGCTGTTTTCTTCTGCCTGTAACAGTCTTGGTGGGAAACTCGGTGTTGGCTGTCTAGCCTCTCCTCTTCTGTGACCCCCTCTTGCAGCTGGAGAACCACCGAGCCTGAAAAAAAAGACAAAATGTACTATTCTGAGAAGGTGAGAGACACAGGAGGTCTGGCTGGGAAGCCCTTGGTGGGGGCTTGCATGCCAAGTATGAGATTTGACAGGCCTTTATATAGTATTTCCACTTTGCCCATCAGTTTACCACCTGCTCTGCTCTGATGGCAGGATTTGATTCCTTTGCAAAACACAAAGCTGTAAAACTGCAGAAATTAAATCCATGCAACGCGATCCTCTTGCCTCCTTTTTCACAAAGCTGTCAAAATAACGATGTATTCATGGTATTTTGCTTGATGTGTGAAATTTCCAGCACACAGATATGAATCAAAGCATTCTGTGCTATTTATCCTCTCAAAAGGATTTTGAGCCTCTTTCTTTTAATACATGGAAACTATAATTTTAGAAAGTGGGTAGTGAAACTTCTCTTTACACTTGAGCGGACAGCTCAAGGTGATAAGGGAAGTGCTTGGGCAGCACAGCAAGGCAAAAATGTTTTATGCACAGGTACGGCACGGCCATTTCATACCTTGGCTGATTTAAGGGAGGAGAATTTGAAGTAGAAGAATGCATGAGGATACATGCATACAACCATGTACAGCCAGCAACGTTTTCCTCTGGGACATGCATACATAATTGCAATTTCTCAAGTCAGAGGCAAGAACGTGGCAAATCTGTGCCGTTACTATATGGCTAGGGCTTGGCCGGAGGCTGTGCCGCAAGCTCAGCTGTGCCACCCAGCTTTATCGCAGCGAAGCAAGCTACCTTGTTCGAAGAGGTGGCTTTGGGCTACCTTCAATTCACAGGCAGATATAAGGAAATACTTCAGCAGAATTGGTTTGGACTGACATGTTTAGTAAAGAGACAGTCCTGTTTCTGTTCCTCATGCACCTTTAAAACCAGTGAAGAGCTACACTGGCTTTGTATAGGAATTTATTTACTATTTCTTCATTTATTTATCTATTGAGTCATTAGAGTGGGAAATTAGAGTGGGAAAACATCAGGCTGTGCATTCAAAATGCACGATGAATTAAGAAGTTGGGTCAAAGTTCCCAGCTGGGTAAACCAGCACAGACACTTTGACTTCTAAGACTTTAAGGGATTTATAGCCAGCTCAAGACCAGAGCGTATCACCACAGCGATTACACTCTGTGGGACAGAACAGTTTTTCCATTTGCATTTGCTCTGCTTCTGGCTCATCATCATTGTCAACCACACGTGGGACTGCGTAATGGTGGTGTAACGTAAATAACATGTCTTAACATTGAGAGGAAGATGGGGTGAGCCAGGTTCAGGGTTACCACTCCACTGTGGATTTGTACTACAGAACTGAATCCCCATTAAACGAATATAAAATGTACTCAAAACCTATGGAAATAAATCAAGAAACTTATTTGTTGGGCAGGGGGGTTGAACTTGCTGTTTTTTAAAAATGTCTTTTATAGAATTTGGACTTACTGAACTTTAATAACAACTGAAAAGACTACAACATCAGTGATTTAAAATACCTGTCATGTGACTTTTCTACAATTACTCATAAACGTAAATATTTTTGGAATACTTACGTGTAATACTTACCAACAATTTATTTGCCGTTCCAGAAAAACCTTTTAACACAGCTGCAGAAGATGCAATGCCATTTCTCTAGGTTTCAAACCTCCTAGGCAACCAATTATGTTGATTGAAAATCAGTTATTTCCTTCACCAATTTCCCACCAATCAGGATAACATCGCTGCACAGGTTCCTAATCAGGATTCATTAGGGTGGCTGCAAAAAGTTTTATGAGGTCATCTTTTGGATTACTTTGCACTGCTCTTTAGGTTAAGAGGCTTGACTTTTTTGTTTTAAAAAATCAGATCATAAGAGCAGATTATACGTGAGTGATACACAGAAAAAAGTAATTGCACTTACGGGAACAGTTACCGGAGGATAGGATCTTCTCCAAAGCATGTATCTCTTCGATGTAACCTTTTACAGAACAGGCCTGTAAAACTGAAAACAGAATAACTTCATAGGACTTCTCAGAGAGATGTGGGAGACTAAATTCCACCTATAGAGAACTAAATTCCACCTATAGAATTTTACACACAACAGAAACATCCTGCCACAGAAACGCACACAATTGTTTACCATAATTAACTCTGTCGGTTTTGTGTTATTTTAAAGAGCACCTTAATGAATGTCATAAAAATCTTACATATTTCCTCTCTATCTTCAGGGACGTAAGTTTAATAAAAAAACCTAGAGTAACATTTAACTTCTGATACAAGGGAAACTACTGAAATGGTTGTTCAGTTTCTACCTGAATTTATTGGTGCTCTTTCAAATGTCAATACTGACGGCTATTTCTCTTTCAAAAAAGATGGGGCAGGTATCTTGACATGCTGCTGGAACTGGTGAGCAGTTCGCAGGCATGCCTACGGCAGCAGCCCAAGTTAATTCTGGGCCTGTCATCAGACCTTGCAAAATTGGACATCATACGCTGAAGCAAGTTCTGGCATCTGCAGGGCATTTTACTGCTGGCAATTGTGTGTTGCAAGAACATGACATAAGATACACTGGGAATTAGCCCCAGTCCCCCCCTCGCATGTTTTTCCACTGCCCTTTTCTACAGCTCCTGGCGTAGACTCTCTAGCATATTCGTAAGCCTAAGTGATCTCGCAATCTTTGGAGGTTCAGTTCTCCAAGTATTCCCTCTCTACCAAGATCAAGGTCCGGGTACAGAGCTTAGCAGTCTCCCATTTTCTGGTGTTAATTGCAAAAGATTTGATTGTTTTTCACTCTTTCACCTCTCTCTAAGGCTATCCAAAGCCAGATAGCAAATTTAGCCAAGACAGGAATTGCTGACAACTCCTTGAAAGGCACTGTACACACAGAAAAGATTCCTCATAATGAAGAATTCCTCAGTAGAAAATTTATTTATTTGTTAGGTGCATTGGTATATAAAATTTTCCATAGACATGCTTTAATGATGAGCCAATTTTGATTACTGCATTTCATTTTTTGCTAAGATATTCTCATAGTATTTGATACTGGTTTTGCTCTATACTTTCAGTCTCCTAGTCAAGCTGTTGCACTTTTTCATTTTGTTTCTCATCCTTAATTAACTTGGCACTTTTTTTTTTTTTAATGAAATGTGTCTCTTTCGTATGAAAGCTGATTAACAAAATACAACTTCTGAAGTCAAAGACATAATTCTAAGCAGTAGATCAGAGGTCTGAAAAGCACCCAGACAAGTACAGAGATACTGACAGCAAATTAAAAAAAAAAAAAAAAAGATTAAAGAAAGTATTTACTATCCCTTGGATGGCAGGCATTGCAAGTAAAGTACTGACAGCAGTACTGGCCTCCGATTATCAGTGAGAAGGCAGCTCATTCTCCTCATTTTAAAAATCTTTATCAGGTTATTCTTTAATCAATACTGGAAAGTAAGGTGAAGGTATGGATGTATGAATGGACAGATGTACATCAGTGCAGGTATGCCAACACTCAATCATTTTCAGCATGACAGAAGTAATATAGCCACAGAGCCATCCCCTCCTTTGGTTGGTGTGGCAAATTTTGAAAAGCTGAATTTCAGGGCTTAGTACGAAGAGAGAAACTGTGAGAGAGCACAGGATGAAACCTGGAGAAAGAAAAAAGAAAAAAATTCTCCCTCTGCTTAGAAACGGCATCATAATCATGCATTTCCTAACCATGTGAACACCTCCCCAGGAGCAAGGAGTACATATGCTTTCTTTCCTTTTTTCAGCTGGAACAGTTTGAGACTCGGATTGAGTACATGACCCTAAAACTGTCAGTCAAGACTCCTTCCACCCAACACAGTCCCAAAGCTCTGCAGACTCACGGAGGCTATCACTGCAAGATTATGCTGCTGATTAATAGGGACAATTTAGGCTGATAATCTTACTTCCCTGTATTCATAAAAAACGAGTCATGGGTGTCTCTTCATCTGCTTTTCATCTCTAGGAACCTGAGAAATTTTACCACATTCAGTGACTTAATGGATGATTTGGCTTAGAACTACATTCCACAACAGTAGAGCACCCTGGAGATACACTCGCTTGTCATAATATATAAAGCTTCTTCCAAACCCATTGTGCGTGGCTTTACACTGTTCACTGCAGACCTTGAAGGAAAAAAAGACTCTTTTCTTGTCTCATTGCTCCCAGGACGATGCTTGAAAGCCGGCAAATGAAATACTGGAAAGGAGTTTCAGAGTTCTGTTATGTATTTGTTTTTCTCTAAGAAACAGAGTGGAAAATGGCTTCACAGAAAGTTGCTTCAGAGCAGGATTATGAATGCTATTTACAGAATACCCTAGGCATTAATATTTGACTTGTACAGGTACGCTTGCAAGAAAAAAAGATACACATCTCTTGTACAGTATTAATCAATACGGCATCCCAAGATATGAAGTTGCAGAGTCAGACACTCGTGCGAAATAAAGAGAAGCTCAGCTACTAACTTCAATTGTAATCAGAAACGTATCCCTGACAGCTTGGCTGACCAGCTCTGGCGCCTCAGCATCAGGCACTCAAGCCAGCTTCAAAACATCCATAAGCAGGTACGCCAACATTCAACAGCCATAGTCCCTTTTTAGGGAAAAGAAATCAGTGAACATTTTTCTTCTTGGCCACTTGAGTTTTCATCAGTCTTGATCTTCTGGCTACATGATTAGAAAATTAAACAAAAACCACCACACTTTTAAGATGATAATTTTTTGGGAGTGAGAGAAAAGCAACAGCTCTTTCTTGCATGTTTGCACGCATGTTAAGTACTCATAAAATGGGAAGTGTCGGCTCTGTCTTTTTGTGGGTTTATGACTATAAATATACAGAATTGAAAATACCCTACCCAGCAGCAGCATAAAGTTTTGACTGCTGTTACCTGCACAAGAAACCCCTTTCCAAAGGGCCATAAATGAATGATATACATAGATTTAACCTCTATATATGGTAGCAGGAAAGCTGAATGGCATTTTCCTTTTATGCCTGTGGAAATACGGTAAGACAGGCTCAAGCCAGTCTATGTATTTTCTAAACGTACTTAACTTGGGCATCTCAAGGATGCAAAATTTCACTCTTCTTTAGGATTTATGAGCACACCTCATGTGAATCCCCGGTATGAAAGCCCACTCCTTCCTCTGTGAATGCAACCATTAACAGTGTATGGCAGTACTGGTTAGAAACAGATAGGGGAATTCATGTTACTTAGGTGATCTTCTCTCCTGAACGTTGTTTTCCTTTCAGTGCTCAATTCTGCTTTTTCATGTTTTCACTTTCATTTACCTATGTCTGCATATATATAAGTTCTGATATTTTAAAAATAGAAACTGAACTCTCCTCCCAACCGCAAATGCCGTTATGTGGGGCCACACTGACACTGATATGGGTAACTGGAGGGCTGGAAGGTGGACTGCCATGTGAGCCAAGAGAACAACATGGAATAGCCAAACCCGCAGGTGACACCCAAGAATTTCAGGTGTCACATCCTTGCTCAGTGGCTGGCAGTATGGCAGTCCTCCTCATCTTCTGCTGGTTAATTAAAATCCCAAGATACGGGAGGAAGGATGCAAGCAGAAAACCAACAGCACCAGTTTGTCCGGTTGTACACTCAGCTCAGGTCTCACCTGGCAACATCATGGTGGGGTCTCCAAGACCCCTCACTACCTTCTGCCTCTGTATGACCCTCTCACGCCTCTGAAATATGTGGCATGTCCTGTGGTTCTCTGCCAAGCGGAGATCTTTCGAAAGCAGCCTGCAGGCTTGGCATGACTGATTCTGAAACAACAGACGAGCAGCACTCTGCTCTCCCTAGCCGTGGACTGGCACAAGGAACAGACATTCACTTTGGTCAGGCCCTCATATCATCTCACCTTCTTTCACAACCCCCCAAAACGGGCTGTCAGGCTTCTGCCTCTCTGACTCACTCCAGGTTGTGAGCCTAACCAGATAACTCTGACACACAGCCTTGCCAACTCGAGGTATTTTCGTCCCCTTGCATGTGTTATAGACCAACATCTATCACACTAAGTGTCACACTCACTGTGTATTTGTGAAAGCTCTCTTACTTAGTTGTAGAACTTGTAACTTTTAAAAATGTTGTTCTAAAATGTTACAACATACATACAGAATACTCACTCAGAAAGCAAAACTATAAACGTAGTAATTTCTACTCTCAGTAATTAACCTTCACCTTTTACATGGATTCATTCAGAGCTTGTAAGTAAACCAAGAAGCAAAACCTTTAAAAGTTTGATAAAAATACCTTTCCAAAAACAATTTAATTGGAAAAAACCAAAGCCTGTACAGAAAACTTCAAGCCAATAAACGGATCCGTGGGCTGCAGGAAGGCATCACTATGCTCCATCTCCAGCATACTCTTACTACCTCTGCCACGATTCCATGGGTACATTGGTTTCCACATGCAAAACCAGGTACGCATACATAAGGTAAGCATCAACATATACAACACACAAACCGTATAAACACACATGACCACGTATGGACAAATACACAGATGTTCCCTCTCTCATACCTTCTTTCTCTTGGATGTGCATTTAGAGCGAGCATTGGTATACGTGTACCGTATGTATGACACGGTGACATTTGCTTCTAACAGCATGAGCCTTTTGTTCTCATTTTGCTTACCTGTCACTTCCTCTTAATCACGCGACTGATGCGGTTATAACCTAATACAACTAGAAGGCACTGCCAAATGCTTAATAATTTGCAGGCTTCTCTTCCTTCACTGCAGTCTCGGTGTGCAAGTGGCACAGAAGAAACATGCTTGAACTCTCCTGACCTGGACAGCTGCTCAAATAATGGCTCAAAAATTAACACCAACTAAAAAAAGTGTTGAAGACAAACTCTTGGCACGTGTCCTTCTTTGTTCCTTTGCAGATTTCAAGTATCTTCTTCAGAAAATTAATATAAATAAACAAACTAGACTCAAATGTAAAGATCAGAAACAAAGCGCAAAGCTGTGTATAGACAAACCTGATGAATTCACAGATGAGGATGACTTACTTGATGTTAAAATAATTTTGAGGGTCTGAGTAATGTTCAAACGGGAAGAAACACAGGTCAGAGTAGTTACTGTATTTTTTGTACTGTATTATTACTTTACCTCTGGAGCATCCAAATATTGCCCAGTATGCTTGAGGCCAGCAATGACAACACCGCCAATGGCAAACAACAAACCCTGCTCTCCTCTCTTACTCCAGCCTTACTTCAACTGAATTCAGTCAAGGAAACGATGAGCAGCTCAATTCCTTCTGACTAAAATACACCATAATCAAAGCTGTTCCCAAAAATATTAGTTCTAGATTTTCCAAGCCTGAAATTCCTACACAGGTACCTAATTCTACACCTGCAAAATCTCTGGAAAGCTGTGGACCTCCAGTGCCAGTGCAAATACCTGTCTCAGAAGCACCTTGCAGACGGCCTTCCTAGGTGACATACCAAACCTAATGCTGCATTAAGGCCACTCCATTGCCCCCAACACAAGAAGGACATGGACCTGTCGGAGCAAGTCCAGAGGAGGCCATGAAGATGATCCGAGGGCTGGAGCACCTCTGCCGTGAGGACAGGCTGAGAGAGTTGGGGTTGTTCAGCCTGGAGAAGAGAAGGCTCCGGGCAGACCTTAGAGCAGCCTTCCAGTACCTAAAGGGGCCCACAAGAAAGCTGGGGAGGGACGTTTGACAAGGACATGGAGTGATAGGACAAGGGGCAATGGCTTTAAACTGGAAGAGGGAAGATTTAGATGAGACATTAGGAAGAAATTCTTCCCGGTGAGGGTGGTGAGGCAGTGGCAGAGGTTGCCCAGAGAAGCTGTGGCTGCCCCATCCCTGGAAGTGTTCAAGGCCAGGTTGGATGGGGCTGTGAGCAACCTGGTCTGGTGGAAGGTGTCCCTGCTCATGGCAGGGGGTGGGAACTAGATGGTCTTTAAGGTCGCTTCCAACCAAAACCATTCTATGATTGGGTCTGCCTGCAGATGACAAAGCACAGGGGCTCTCCACACCCATTTCCAAGCTTTTTTCTACAGATAATGAAGATACCAGTGACAAGTACAGAACCTGCTTCCTGTAGCAGGGCAATGTGACAGAAACTCCTTTGAAGGGTATCCCAAGATCACCCTTATACCCCAATCCACTACCTGCCTAATGAGCGTGGGCACACAACAGGAGATGACTCACGGAGGATATGGCCCCATGGGTAAATGAAACTTAGGAGAGATGGCTAGAATTGCCAGGACAGGTAAAACAGAGGACACTTCAAAGGTGTCTGTTCACTTCAGGATATTACTAGGCACCTCACTGGGTTCAAATACAATTCCAGTCCCAAGCTCCTATTCAAAGCTGTATGTCAATTTTTCTTTTCCCAGCGAGCCAGACCTCCGCAGAGCAGGTAATCAGGCAAGTGGGACCGTGCACCCAGCACCTCGCATCAATGGAGGCTGTCACGACTCAGGTCACCCAAGCACTTGGTAAAATCCTCTCTTGTGCTTAAATGTCAGTTTGAGCATCCAGCAGAAGAATATCAAAATGCCCTGTTAAGGCCACATCTGAAACCCCCCTGAAACACTTCTTCAGGTCTGCTAAATGACGAAGAGCTGGGGGGGACACAGCTAAGTCCAAACAAAGCAAAAGGTCAAATGTGCCATTGCAGCTGTCAGTCATGTCCATACACGACGTCTGATACCACTCGTCACTGGAAATCAGCTGTAGAACAGCACAAACAACATTTCCAGCCTCAGTTGGCACCATCAGCCTTGTTTGCTTCTCATGCCCTCCGTCACGCTTGCTGCGATATGTCTAGGAAGGCAGATAGGGTAACTGCATAAAGCCAGCTGTTCACATCATTTTATCAGATTTAAAATGTGTTCTAGGTAACTAATTACACTAATATGAGAAATAAATCAGCCTTGTTTGCTTCTCATGCCCTCCGTCACGCTTGCTGCGATATGTCTAGGAAGGCAGATAGGGCAACTGCATAAAGCCAGCTGTTTACATAATTTTATCAGATTTAAACTAATCTGGTAATCAGGTAACTAATTACACTAATAGGAGAAATAAATATATGAAAGATTTATCAGATGTTCAAAAAAAAAAGTGGGGGCCTCCTCAATAGAAAAACCATCATCAGGCAGTTTGAGAGGGATCAGATACAGATGCTGTCCTTCTGCCGTAAGCCTTGGCAAAAATAGGATCAAAATACTATTTAAATCTGTTCCTTCCTTCTAAAGCAAAATCTACCTCTTTACTTCCCACTGTTGTTTTCTCCTCCTTTGCCATGCTCGCTTTTACAGCCCGTTAGTTTCCAATTCAAAATTTCCCTTTTGCTGAGCAGAAGCACAAGACACACACGTCCCACCAGACAAGACACAAAGCCCAGGTTGTACCGGCAGGAGACGGCAAGGGCAGTGCCGGAGTGCCAGAGACCGAAAGCCCTGGGCTCAGACTCAAACCAGCCATACAGCGCGGCTCATATCAGCCAGTGCTAAACCTTCACTTGGTCCTTTGCATTTTGGACATATTTTGTTTTTTATGCTGATGGCGGTTACGGGAATCTGAGCTAAACCCTACAAGCAGCTATATACTTTCCCTATTAATAAACCTGACCCTCATTTTTTTTTTCTTTTTCCTTGCTATTCTGATGCCACCCGAATGCAGGCATGGTTATAAATCACAGGGAAATGTGCCATTAATCAAGGAGCAAGGATGTTCTACATGAGGAATGGGTATTCACGGGTAGAGTGGCCTCTTGTTTTATTTTGAGCTGCTCCATCGTAAAGAGGGCAAGTGAAAGGAGAAACCCACTTTGGTTTCTTCTTCTAATTCCCAGCCCCAGGCCTTCCTAGTTTTCTCTCTCTAGCAGAGAAACGAAGCACACAGTAGCACTTTTTCCACCACTGATATATGTCATTGACTGGTAGGTGTTACACCTGATTAAGGGTACAGGCATACAGTGATATATACTCACCTGGAAGGTCCTTCTACATGGTCCTACCGACATAAGGGACCGTGGTATGTTCAACTGCAAGGCTAGAAGTTAAGCAATCTCTGAAAGACAGATTGCTGTTCAATTTTTTAACTGCTTCCTGTTTGTGTGTGTGCACGCATGTGACTTTACACTGCATTTAATTGCTAGGATGTTTCTTTTAAAAATAATAAAACTAAAAAAAAACCCAATAGTGGTAGTTTATATCAGAACTTTGAGGCTCTCAAGGTATTTTAATGATAAAGTCATTCTCTGCAACTTACTTTATATCATTAAGTTGTCTAAAGTACACCTTCTTATTTTGTTGTCAGTTATTTCCTTCTGCTGCTTTGAAGATGAATAAATGGTTTTGGTGATTTATTCCTCAGGGCATATATAAAACCTGCCCTGGTAATAGACCACAAAACAGTTACTTTCTGATGTCAGCAAATGCTGGTATTTATGAAAGTCCCATGAACTGATCAGAATATTGTCAGGTTTTTTATTCAGAAGTATTAAAAAAATATAATATTGCTATTATTTTTATTTCATGGAATTATTTCTACAATATCCAATATTTTGTTTAGATGCATGTCAAATAACTGAAAGTTACACAGTTAATTTTTGATTTCTTGATTGAGTGAGCATTTCATACTCAGTTCAAATATATCTACATGGATGTGACGTTATTTTTCATATTAATCCCTGCAACTGCTTCTGAAATACGCTTTTTGTCTCCTCTCCTGACAGAGGAGGCAGACTACGGTTACAATATAATTTTTCCTAGTATTCGCCTTTAAATCTTTCTGAGTAAATTTCAATAAAGCCATTTGTTATGAGGTAGTTTACTTTGCAAGAAATTTCTTATCTAGCTGTATATCTTTCTGCAACTGGCCAAAAAAATCTGATGCCTTATATGGATCTTTTTAAACAAACTCGGTGATAAATAGTCTGTAATTCAATAAATATTTTGGCCTGCAGTCATTTTCTCCACAGATTCTCTCTGCCATAGGAAGATTATATTCAGAAAACTGTTAAAATATGAGCAACGTTTCAAAGAATCCTTAAAAATATATTCATCTATATTAACTGCATTAAGGCAAGCAATGAGCTCATGGCAACCGGCAAATTCACCATCCTCTGCAACAAACAATTACAGGAGTGTGGAGTATATACAGAAAATCACATACCCTACAGCTAAGCAGGATATTAGATTTGCCTGGTTATAAGTAAGCCATCAACTGGCTTATGGCTACACTATTTATGAGTTATGCTGTCTTTCAAGATACAATTCACATTTTGCTTAATGCTACATGACACATTCAATTTAAATCAAGATACGGCAGATAAAAACGCTGTTCCTAATAAGAGACTCGAGTATTTAATATTTTGGGGGGCTTCTTATTCTGAGTACAGGGAATTTAAAGGTAGTTCAGAATATCTTTCATTTCGTATATCTTTACCTACAGTATAAGAAAATCATATTACTGTAAATCTCTCAAGATGACCTATCAGCTCTGCAAGTAGCCACACGGAGGATTTCTTTTTAAAACACAGATCATTATTGCTGGTGTCTGTGTTCCTTCTATGGAAAAATATTTAGGGACATGCTCACTTGTAGCACTCATTACATCTTCATCCATGTTCCCGGTGCACTGGCATCAAGGCTTCAACCACCTCATCTCAGGAAGGGTGCAGACTAGAAAAGAGGGATATCAAAAATAATCAGGACTGCTTTGTTTAAGAAGAGGTTTTACAGATCCAGGCAGCTGAGCTCGGAGGGAAGATGGCAAAGGGGTATTTCAATAGAGGTCTGTAAGATCACGAGTGGGGAAAGATGAATACGAAGCTATTGTTTGCTGCTTTTCCTATCACTGAGATGGAGGCATCCAGGGAAACGACGATGCAGCAAGTTCAAAAGGAACACGAGGTACTCCTTCCATACAGCACAATGGGATATTAGACAACCTGAAAAATAAGTGGATTAAAGAATGGATTAGCCAACATCCTGGAGTCCGGGTCTCTCAGGTGCTAATAAATACAGCCGTGCGGTTGCAACCCCTGATCTAGGCAGCCCCTTAGCCAGCGAGTGCCAGGAGCTGGGAGGCTATCCAAGGGACAGATCACGCAAAACATGTTAACGTTTGCTGAACTCCCTCCCTGAGCACCTGCAAGGGGCCCTTGCTGTGGGGAAAGTACTGGGCAAGAGAGAGGCTTTCGGACCGACTCGACACAGCCGCTCTCATTCCTATGGTACATCCTCAGCTGTCTCCAAAATCTCTGCTCCGGAGCTGGTTCCCATTGCTGTCCTCCCATTCGGAGGAACCACCATTTCAGGCCTGTCAGAAGTCAAAAAACCGCCAGCTTCGTACTTGAGAGAAAAACTAGGGCATACAAATCAATCTCCTGGCAGAATTCACGGGACACTTCAGCCGAATTCACACGGAAGAGGATCTGCTTAGACTTTGGCGGGATTCCATTATTTTGGGAGGTGGGAGCTTCACTATTTTGTGTGGTACCAGGACACCCCGCCGAGTAACAGCGATGAGGAGAGCGGCCCACTCCCACAGCGAGATTACTGCGCACAGCCTCACAGAAAGCCTTTCCGAAAGCTGTTTGGTAATGGGAGAGGCCAAACCACATAAAACATTCCACCACAAGCATCAGAGGAGGAAGATGTTTAGTCACCAAGTGAGGCAGCATGCAGAGGTCTTGGCATGCCCCTATTTCTGCAACTGCTTCAACTTCAATGCTTTGCTGGGCTCTGAATGTGCGCCAAGGAGTCTGCTAGGGCATAAACCCAGGTATGCATCTGAATTCCTTACACATGCCTTACGTGCTTTCCATAGTAAAAATGTTTCTGAATCTGCTCTAGAGACGTAACTGGCCCTATTCCTTTGCAAACCGTTTTCACGCTGGTGTTTTTAGTTATTAGTGTCAAGAATCCACTGGAATACACTGCCTATACGTGCCCGAGTATCAAGAAATTGTCCAGGTGGCCTACAGCTAAACTCACAGCTATGCCAAACCAAACCTGAAAGATGCTGCAAGAGGGGAATCTCTGGATGAAGCTCGGTGACATTCAAGTGATCTGACGAGATTACCGTAACATTCCCAACTGGCTTCAGCATATGGGGCAGGGGGGTGCGGGGG
>NW_009599111.1:0-28729 GCF_000690535.1 Cariama cristata | reverse complement strand
TTCCAATTTTTTGTTGTCACAAGGGCTTGTCCCAGTTACACTTTGAATTCAAATTAGACAATACCCAGAAGTCTTCCACTTTGTATCAAGGCTGACTCAAAAGCCATCCAGATTTATTTTATTATTTTTTTTTTTTAAATAACATTACAAATCTCATTCAAAGTTTTAAGCACTGCGTGCCTATCAGCCATCTGCTAGTGTTGGATAGGATGAGTAGGAAAATAAATATTTTAGCATGAATTCAATTACTGGCTCTTTTTACCCAGGCAAAATAAAATCTCTTTATAATACTATGAAATACAGCCAGATGCAATGGGTAATGAGCAAGCTTTTGCACTTAAGGGACTGTGGCTCAATTCCATTATCTGCCAATCAGGATACTAATCATAGACCAAAGCTCCCGCTACTGGGAAGGGAGGAAGCCCAAAAAAGGAAAAACAA
Organism: Cariama cristata; assembly: GCF_000690535.1. NCBI lineage: Eukaryota > Metazoa > Chordata > Aves > Cariamiformes > Cariamidae > Cariama > Cariama cristata. Next base: position 28,288 of record NW_009599111.1, on the reverse strand, counting down.
CAAAAAAAACCCCGCAGTTGAAAACAACAACAAACAAAAGGCAAGAAAGGAAGAGAACAGCAATTGCCCTTTAAATCAAAACTATGCAAAGCAAGAGTGCAAAACCGGTAACAGCCCTGGAGCTGACAGCTTCCCTTAGAAGTGAAAGGAGATTCCAAACGCTTCCTTGAAGGAATAATACAAGATTACAAACACATCAAAAGCACAATCTGCCAGAAAGGAGAGAACAAAGGTAATCAAAAATAGTCTGAGAAATGTAGTTTCTAAAAGCAGCCATGAAAGAAGTTCATTGGTAACCTATTCCGATATATCTAGCAGGCAGTTAGTGGAGTACTTCAATGACAGAAACACATTCACAAAAGAATATTAAGCAAGAAGAGGTCAAACCTTAAATCAGTGCCGGTACATTGACTCTGGAGGAACATCACTGATATTTATCATGATGGGGTCTGACCCAGAAAAGCTCAGTAATAGTCTCCTCACAATCCTGACTCCATAATAATGAAGAAGATCAGGTATTGTCTATAGAAAATGTGTGTTCCAGTACACGGGGCACACACGGAAACCACCCACCCCATCAGCCCCATGCAGGGTGGACAGTAAGCGCTGGCTCATGAAGATGTACTAAATACAAAACACCCACTCATACGCACGTAACGCATATAGGAGACGCAACTCACACCTTTGTATTCTGCGTGCAAAAACTGCGTACACGTGCAGCAATTTCCAATATTCTCCAACCTGTGCACTGCCGGGCATTTTCCACAGAAAATGCAAGCCCCTTTGTGTTCACTTTAAGCCTACTCACATAATACTTGCTTCTTTCTGTTGCTTTTTGCAGACCTTTAGACACTGGGTACAGATCCCCAAGGAGATGAACACTCCAGGCTGAACATTTCTGATGTTTCACAGAGAGAAAATGGATGTGACCAGCTATTTGCCACCCCTGCACCCACAATGTCATCCTAGCAGGGTTGCTTCTCCACCAGAACTCATCCTTCCCTTAAACAGCACCAAAGCAACTTGGAGGCACAGGCTTGCTAACCCACCCGCTGTGCCTTCAGTTTTTTCTGTCCTTCTGCCCTGCAGGTCAGAAAGCCTCAGCCACTAACAATTTCACATGAGCTGGTAGTTACCATATATTTTTTGTGACAAGAAAACGAAAAAGAAGACAGGATATCCATAACCGAGAGGTGCTCTCGCTTGAAAGGCACTCCTACTTCCTGGTGAAAGAGCTATCGAGCGAATCTTGTGACAAAATTTGTCTGTGTCACTTCTCTAATAAAAATACAGCGGTTGCACAGTCCATTTTACAGCACAATTGATAAATCGATTGGAATGTTTCCTGCAGAGCTAACAGTGCCAGACACAACTTCTCCAAACTTTTCCAAGAGAAAGGGCAGCATCAGCAATATTTGCTCCAGGAGGGGACCAAACAAGTTTGCCAATAACATTGAACAAGCCAAAGGAAAAATCCAGGAGCAGGCAAGATGCTCAAGGAAGTATTAGCCAAGTCAATGTGCATGTGGGACTTGGTGGGAATCTGGGTCGAGTTCCAGGCTCTGCTGTAAACTTCCTTTGTGACCTTGGCTAAGCTTCCGCAGAAACCTGTCTTCTCAGTCGGTAATAAGACACTGAAATAGGAGACTGAATGTCTGTGCGTGACAATATCCTGCTTGCAAAATGGGGAAGAAAAATGAGAAAACATTTTCTGCCTGGACTCTCCAGCCGTATCTTCTCTGCCATGAACTATCCCTTACCTAGCAATGCTCAGCACAGAGCACACGGCGAGGCTTTGATGCTGGTCATGGTCCACAAACTGTATTTTAATACAAACAATAATGAATAAAGAACACTTTCCAAAGTGTCTTTTTCTGGCTGAGTATAAAACTTACAAACGCAGTAGACAAACTCGCCATGTTCTTTAAATATATCTATAAAATTACTTTGAAGTAGAAGAGTGGTTTATTATTTCAAAGTGGTGCAGCTTTAAACACTGCCAAAGCATTCCCCATATTTCCCCCCATTCTCTAACAAAGGCAACGACTGTCATAAATCTCATTTTAAATCTAGTGGTATGTACATATAAAAAGTGTTACATTTATTCTGAGCCCACAAAAGGTTACTCAGAATGAATCTCAGGCTAAATATATTTATATGCAGTGATAAAGCCTTATTCTACATTAAAATCACTCTGACAGTTTATGAATTCAAGGCTTCACCAATGTAAATAAAAGAAAGTCCTGTTATTATAAAAATGGAATTGGAAATAGAGCAATGATGGAATAAAACTTTGAGATAAAGACTCGATAAAAGTCTCTCATCCTGAATGAACAGTACAGTGACAGCAGTAGGATTGTAAGTCACTTCACATGGCTACATTTTCTAAGAAAGTTTTTTAATGAATTATCCTTTGAAAGTCACAGTTAAGCACACACACATAAGAAAAGATGATATTAAAGAGGAAAGTAACAGGGGGTTGCTTTTCAGTATTGCTGCTCTTGGTTTTGCCTCTGTGATTCCTACCAAACAAAGGAGCCCTACGGTTCAGATCCCTTTCAGCTCTGGAAGGTGCTGGCGTGAGCCAGAGGAGCTCAGCTAACAAAGGCAGCCTGCCAAGGATGCTTGAGCAGCAACGCAGCCCGTTGTGAGCAGGGCTGCGGGATCTCAATGGGCTGCCTTTCTCCTCCTCCCTTAGCCTGTCCTGTAAGCCCTGAAGTGCACAGGATAGAAAAATCACTCCAGGTGACACTGAGGCAGAGCCTGGAGCGTTGCCAAGCAGCCTTCAAGCTCCAGCCCTTCCCACACCCATTTCTTTGCTGCCCGACGTGCCGCAGCAATGTATTTCCACTTCCAGTCCTCTGATCCTGCCCCTACACCCTTCAGTATCTGCACCTTCCATGATACTTAGTCTTGCCTGCTCCATTGCTGAGTCTTCTCAGCTGGCCACAGCAGCTATCCCAGTATACCCAGCTTCCCTCCCTCCTCTTCACCCCATTGCTCATCTTTCACTCCATTTCTCTCTGTCTTACCCAGTCTCATGATGCGGCCTGCTGGTCTAACCCCTTCTTCAAGCAAGACTGATGCAAGGTTCTCAAGACTCTAGCTCTGCTTTACTCCACTCTCAGTAGAAATTCCTCTCCTACTCCCACTGGCAAAGCGTAACTCCCCTAAACTCACACAGGACACAGCAAAGATCATGGTGTTGCCCAGAGTCTGGGCCAATCCATATCTGGTCCTTCCCAAGAAACCCATGCCTACACCCAGAGGATAGGTGAAAGGAACTCTCCACTCCCAAACACGGTATTTATTTCTCCTGCATTCTGGGAAGAGAAGAAAGGGTATGAGAGAAAATGGATTTCATTTGGAAAATAAACCAGCAAAAGACTACAGAGTGGCAGCTAGCCCAGTGGCTAATTTATTAATGCCCCTGTGGTCTCCATGTTCCAGGTGAATGCCTAACCTACAATGTTTTTGGTCTTGAGTTTGTTTGGCTTCAACTAGCCTTTAATTATTTATACAAAATGCAACTCTAATGAGAAATAATGACCAGGGTATAAGTCCCCTCTGGCAACTGGAAGGCAACTGCTTGAACTGAGATCTCTTAAACCACATGTGATGGTCCCAATAAATCAAACTAATTTTTGACTGAAAAAAAAAATTCTGATTGAAAAAGCCAATGAAACCACATGCTTCCGGAAAAAAGACCCAGAGCTGACTATGACACACAGGCCAGAGCTAGGAGGAGGGAGTTGGACTTTCTTGCCTACAATCTGCATCAGCTCCAGGCTGAGGGATTCAGGCAAGTGGGCTGAGCAGCAGAAATGTCCATGAAAGGAGACCGAAGGGACACATGAAGAACAGAGGAGAAAGTAGAGAAAAAGTAGACAAGAAAAGGGGAGGGGGGGATAAAGAAGACAAAAATTAAAACAAAGAACAGCAAGAACAATGCAAAAGGGGGCAGGATAAAGGGAGAGAGGAGAGGAGCAAGACAGAAAATCCATCTTACCAGAAACAAACATTTCTTATCAGTTCGAGGTAAGTGGTACCTTTGCAAAATCCAATTTCAAATGTCAGGAGAGAAGGGATAGGGAAGGAATAAATCACCTACATAAAGGTACGTGTTCCTTAATGTTTGAAAATCCACATTGGGAGATGCAGAGAAGCCTGAAGGACACAGGGTTTTGAGATGAAGGTGGGGCTAGCATTAGGAATGGGAAACCTTTCATCACTGGAGGTAAGGTGGTAAGTAGCTCGAGTAGCTCTGCAGCTCCATCCACACCTCTCCAGGTTATCCAGCCACAGTCTGACTGTCATTGACACTCATCACTATTTTTGCATGCAAGACACAAATCAGTGACCTCAGATTAACACTAAGTTTATCTAGCTTGCCAGTTTAGGAAAGCCAACATAGATTTTTCCTGTTGGGTCAATACTGACAGGTACATCTACTCGGGAATGTGATATTCCAGGGGTTCTGGAGTCACCCTTTGGCACTCGCTCAGACCTCCTAGTCTCCAATGCTACAGGCATTGCACACTGGTAGGGATGTTCCTGCAAGCTCCGCTAAGGCTCTTCTCACAGTGCATTAGTACTATACTGCCCTGCTTTGAACTCATACCCTGTACAGGGCCCCCGAAAGGAGAACCAACTCGTAATTAGGTTCTAAATAAGACCTTAAAAAATGCTACTTAAGTGCTTCCCTAAGGCTAGGATTCCCTGACGATGAAGAAGCAACCATCTCAATATTTCCTTGTACTGTTATTTCTTGTGCACAACAAATTGTAGCTACAGAGAGAGCATACAGCTACCCGAATATTCAAGTATTATTAATATTAATAAGAAGGAGAGAAAGAGAGAATGTCTAACAACAGTCACCGAAATCCTTTGTTACATTTATCCAACGCAGGCCTTCTCTGGTGAACTCTTTACATACAAAAATAAGAAATATCAGAAAATATGAGCACAGAGAATCAGCGGCATACAGTAACTGTACGTAGATCCACCAGATAATGAATAGGACCTCAAGACACTACTTATCCAATAACAGAGGGGTTTCTTTTCAGGAAATAAGTAATATAAGATCGCAATTTTCTGTCTCTCATTTGAATCTAGATGAGAAGAGGAAGGCATGTTGAATGGAAATTGTCCCTTACAGAATCAATCTGCCCAGGCACCTTAAGACACCAGGTAAGAGTTGGGACACAGCTATACAGCTTCTCGACTAGCTATAAGACCAAAATACAACCATGTAACAGAGATGAAGGCTTTATACCCACAGCCTACACATCCAAACTCATAACAGCAACAGTGTTGAGTTTGCTTTCTTTTTCCTAAACTATTTTCTTTGGGAATATAGCGAAACACCAGAAAAATCTGCATGTGGCAAAAATCCATGTCACCACAGCATAGATCGCTGAATGGCAGCAAACTGGCCGTCAGCCCTCCAGAATAAACGCATGCACCATCTGCAGGAGGCTCATCTCTTCTGGCCTAATTTTTGGAAGATGCCTAAAAAAGGGACAGCACAACTTGGAACAAACTTTTTGTCCTGTCTATGATATGGAATAAAAGATGGACAGGCTTTTGCCTGCGGGGAAATTCTGTGCTCAGCCACACAAAAAACTTCTGGCAGCTAGACAGACACCGGCAAGGCGATGTTACAAAGATGACAGCCAACTGTGCCCTTTAATTGCTTGGCCATCATATAACATAATTTCCTCTCTGTTATTTAAAGCATACACAAAATGCAACTAAGACAGAGTTTTTCAAGATACTGATGAAATAGCATTTGTTCCTTTCAAAGCTTCTTTGACAAGACAGGAATACTTCATGCTGGGAAGGCTGCCACTACGGGATCATGGCTTCCCAGAAGTGTAAAACACCCATTTCAAACTGCAGACCTGTCACATACCAGACTTGAAAATTCATGACAGTTTATGGGGTGGGTTTTTTGTTTTTTTTTTTTTTTGGTTTTAAGGAATGGAGTTGTTCTACTCGCCTTACCAAATCCAATTTAGGATTTCAAAAAATTATGCTCTTCACAGAAGACCCAAGGCTCTGACTACTGTGAGTTTTGATGAAGAAAGATGCTTTTCTGCCAAGCTGATCGGGTTCATTATTTTCGAGGGTTTTAACTAGAAAGAAGAAAACCACTAAAATAAAATAAACAATCATTTAAGTTACCCAAAGATGTAAAATGTTAGAATGAGTTTTTAAAAGCTGTCAGTAGCTCCTTGGGTCAGATTGGAATTATACGGGAATTTAAATTGTGAGTTGTCACCAATCTGGATGAATGTCTCCTACTTAAAATGACCATAATGCCTGTAACTTCCTTGCAACGGGACTAAAGCCCTTCAGTGGCACTGGATTAATTTACATCAGTGAGAACGCTCACTATTTACTGTGCATGTAAGCAGCTACCATTCATACAGTAGTGGAAGCACCTACATTTGAAATGAGATAGAAGACAGAGGGTGCTCTCAGGAGACATAGTCCCATCTAATATGTTTGCTTTCCTATTTTTCAATCTCCAAGCTTGAAAAGAGGTGACAGAAACCATAAAAATGTGTGACAGATTACCAAAAAAAGGGAGCGTCTGCTTTGCTGCGTGTCATGACACAATATACAGGTTATTTTCAAAGGTGTAGTTTTTATATTAACTAAACAAACTTATTTAAAACCACTTCCCATCACGAGCAGTAACTCAGTTTTCAGCCTCCATAAACCTTCTTGGTATCTCCAGGACACAGTAGCGCTGACGGTTTACTGAGAGCGTCAGCTGGCTGAGGAATGCTTTATGCTCACATTAAAACATTATTTTTCAAATAGTTTCCCATGTGAAGATGAGCATATTGGGTGAGCCAAAGGAAGCACTGGCAAAGGAATTCCCCTCAAGAGGATACCAAAACAGAGCCTGTGCATTTACCTTCTAATAAATATCTTTCCTACAATATCAAATACAAATGGCCGTAGAAGATACAGAATCTATGCTGATAAGACATGATCTTGACCTAACTCCCATGCATCAAGGGGAGACTATCAGAGGCCAAAACTGTGGGGTACCACTTTAGGGTTGCAAAACTTGAGGATTCCCAGTCCTATGTATTAAAAATATAACTCCTACAAGTTTCTCTAGTGCTATGGCCTTAACAACAAAGGGATGCTCAGCTACTACCACCAAGTTTTTCCTTGGTTTGGGTGGGTGCCACAAAGGAACAAGTTCTCCGGGCTCTTATTTGATGACATATATTGATAGAGAATAAGAGCTCTGGAGAAGATTACTGAAACAAAAGCCAAGGAAGGTCTCAGGGACTTCGCCTGGCCAGAGGACTCTGCACACCACAGCTGGGGGAACAATTCCTGCCTTAGCACAGCCACTACAGTAGATGTTTCCACTAAGATAAAAGCGTGAAGTAAGAAGATCAGGGAAGAGACCACTTTGGTCCAGCAAGAGAACAAAGTCCTATGAACTCTTCGACATTGATACTACCTATAGCCCAAATCCAATATACATTTTCTCTACAGGTGCCTTGGACTTCTTACAAAGTCAAAGAAACTTGGTCCAAGAGCTACTGCTGCTGCTTTGCCAACAACAATAACTATTTTCTAGCATGAGTACAGTCCTGCAGTTCAGGTTTCCAAATCCCCTAATCATGGAGTTGCTAAACAATACTCTAATCCCCAGAGAGCGCCTGCAGGAACTGATATTTGAACACTTTGAAGCAGAACATTTCTCTTTATCCACTTTCTAAAGCTTTCTGAATAAAAAAAAAAAAAAAGGTCTGGCAATCAGCGACTGATGAAAGCATTTCGCCTCTGGCTAATCCAGTTTATAGAAAAGATGGCTGCTTTGTGATCCCAACTACTTCCATGGATTGTTACACTAGCATTTTATTTTCTTCCACTCTAGCAGAGTGCAACTCTAGAATTATACTTCAGGCTACTGATAAAGTTAGCTTCTCCCCCTTCTTATTGACTGATCACTGTAGCAAATGGCTCTCTAATCATTTTAAAGACTCCCCTTGTCATGGCAAATGGTGTCATAAAGAATTGTCCCAGGATTTTGTTCTACTGGGACGTGAAAATATAACCTAGTGGGATGATTAAATCTTCTCTCTTCCTAGATGGCTTAAGGCACCACCACAAAGAGAGATCCTCTGAACTGGGTATCTGTTCAACCTTCCAGGGTAACCAAAGCAGCACTACTTTACATAAGGGTTCCATAAAATTGCATATTTCTCTTAGGATGTCTGTGGCTTTTCTCGTTTTCCTTATGATACTTATCTGAAATCATTCCAGAGTTCCACAAACACAGGACTTAGCACAGGGAATTCCTGGGGATCAATTCAGAAGCTGTAACACAGGACAAAATGACTGAGGTTGGTTTAGCTCTTGTATAAATTCAGTTGTCCTAGGCTCCTTCAATACAGAGTGGAGACACAGGCATCTCATCCAGTCCCAGTTTGTGATGAATTGCCTTCTGGAAAAGCGCCTCTTTCTGTTTTTGTTTTTTCTTTTTTGGCCACACAGTGTTAGACAAAACACGTACCTCAGAGACCTAATCTTAAATTAGGTGGATCCTCATCTTACAATTCAGCTAGTTTTTAAAGATTTTGCTTGGCTTGGCCAAGAAACAGCATTCCTGAGAAGATGGAAGCGAAGGTGAGCACAATGAACCAGAGCAGCAAGGGCCCTTTATATGCATAAAGAGGCCACAGGTGCTTCCTAAAGCATAGGCATATCAAACCTATTAAAAATTAACACACATAACTTGCAGGAGATGCATTTCTTAATACCTGGTAAAGCTAGTCTGCTTTTGAAATACTAAATACCTTTGTAGATCTAGTCCAACATCTTAGAGGTTGAGAAACGCTCTTCTCTGACAGACTACACGTTAACACGGTATCTGCTTAGCTGTCAAACCTTGAGCTCTCCGTGGCATCCTCTGAAGCACTGGGAGATGCTGATAGTGTTGCTGGTGAGACGTTATGGCAATGGAGCTTCCAAAAGCTCTTCTTTCAGTAGGTTCCTTTCTGGAGGGATATATTAACAGTATGTTAGCTGTAACTGGCCTTCAGTCCTTTAGCTTCATCTGTAACACAGGCATAACAATTTCTATCCTCTGCTGGTTTAGTCTCCAGTTTACAAGAAGTTCGCTTTTAAGGAGTAAAATTGCAAATGTTCTTATTCATACATTTGGAGCAACTTTAAAGTAGAAGAAGCATCTTGCTAATGACCTTTTACAGACAGTATTCAATGTGAATGTCAGGGACAGTCTGAATGTCAGCGAGCAAAAATATAATAGACTCATCTTTACAGGGAGAGAAGGGAGTGGAGAGATAAGAGATCAAAATCTGAGTCACTTGGAATGATGTAGAAATTGTTCAGAAAATATCAACTATTTTTCTTGAGATATATTAAGCATGTAGACATTTTCTACTCATGGGGGGTTGGTGGTTTTAGGGAGAAGGGTTGGTTTTGCTTTCCTCAAATCAGAGTTTTCTTCCTTCTAGATTTACAAAACCGGAGTGTTTGCAGGTTTTGTAAAGTGGAAACCCAAAAGACTTGTGAGAAAAACACTTCTGTAGCTTGATAGCTTTTCATTCAAATTTTTGGGTGGGGAAGCCACTAAAACACCACTGTCAGAAATACATTGAGTAACTTCATGAGTTGCTTGGGGAAAAGTAATCAAACACTTATACCCTTAGTGAAAATAAAAACAATACTGAAACAGACCTTGGATGGACAACAGCAAGAGCCTAAAGAGAGAGATAACAGTGGGTTTGCAGGACAAAGTATGGCCAGAATTTCTCAAGTGCTTCTCAGTGACACATCTAGGAGGAGACAGTCAGGATGTGTCAGTAGGGGTTTGTAACTAACCTGATGACACCTGGGAGAAGGCATTCAGCTACGCACAAATCTGCGCAAGCTATTAGCTACAGACAGGGAGAAAAGTCTTATCTATAGAAAAAAAAACCTTTGGCCTTTTATTCAGGAAAAAAAGGAAACACCTAATACTTCATCCATAAAACCCCACAAGTTTAAATAAGAGGATAATTTTTCAGTTTTCTGGGAAAAAATAAAAATGGCAAGTTTGGGTTTTGGTGGGTTTTTTTTGTTTGTTTGGTTTGGTTTTGTTTTGTTTTTTTAAGAATGCCAAAACTTCCTGCAATGGGCTTTCTCAAAACACAGTATTTTAACAGGAAATTTCCTACCAGCTCAAATATGACAAAAGAGAAGCACCGCTTTACAGATAAAGTCTACATTAACAAAACAGTACGGAAAGACTAAGAAACCAGAGGTTATGAACATAAGTAATGAGGGGGAACTATTTTTGAATTCTCAGAAGGAAATAATGAGGACAAGCTCCCCAACGAAACTGAGAAAACCAAGTTGAAAACTAAGTTCCAGGGAAAATATCTTGATAGTAAGATAGGGCACCTGCCCATCTTTTTATCCAGCTTTGATAGTCCCAGATGAGCACACACCAAGATAAAGCAATTTCCCAAAGTCCACATGGACAACGTGATCTGCTGGCAACCAATGCTGGTTTAAAACTAGTGGGCTCTACTAGACCCTTGAACCCATTAAGAACTGCTGCAAGACTCCCAGTATAGCAGTGGATGATCCATCACGTGGCACACGTAACAATGCCTAGAAAAAGAATTTAAGAAGCACTCTGAAGAGAACAATCCTGCACTGGAGGGGAGACAGACAGGGCAGTCTATAAATCCTTTTCCTCTGTAACTTCTGTAATTAAGCAGAACACATTGCTCATTCTTACGATTCAAACATAATCCTGCTGTTGTCTTGACTGTACAGGATTTGCAGACTCTAACTGTTTTAATGACAATGCACCAAAGAAAGCTTTTTCTTTGCTTTCACAGACAAATCCAGAGTCCGCGTCAGGAGGGAAAGAATCCAGTGATGTGTGAGGGATTTTGGCCTTATAATCATTGTTCCAATTCTACAACATTCCTTTATTTGAATTTTACTTAAACAGCTTTAAAGCTGGAGCTAAGGTGGGGGGAAGGAAGATGCAGACTGGAGAAAGAAAAGAAAAAAAAATAAAAATCACACCACATTTTCCATTGCAAAGAGATGCGGAAACCCTTCTGACACGATGCAGCTTCACTAACTCCAATATATACTTACAGACATGCACGCCTGTAATAGAAGGTAGGTACAAAAAAAGGGAATAACAAGACTCTGCCTGCTGCTAATGAGTATTTACTAGTGCTAGCCTTTACTAACAGAGGTTCATGGTATCAAAGGAAAGAAACACCCTGGACAGATACTTACCATCATATTAATGGTTCTCCTGAACTCATTTTATCTACCCTTTCCAGATCAGAATGAGTTCTACCCTTTCTCCTTCTCTCTAACTTTCAAACGACCCAAGTAAACCTGGGCATTTGTTGGTTTGGGTGTTGGGTTTTTTTTCGGTCAGGCGCCCTAAGGCCCATAGCTCTGGGATTCCCACAGAAGGCTGCCCAGCTCCATCACCTGTTGCCTCCTCTACATGATTACAGGATCAGTGACTGGGGGCTGGGGGTGGAGGGAGAGGAAGGCTCTGTCTTAGTCATGCCGAAGCATGAGAAATGCCAGAAACAGCCTGTGTGTCATTAAAAGACAGGTGGTGAGCACTGATATGCTTTGAGACCTTCTGTTAATTCCTGCAGATCTTCCTTCTCACTACACAGATAGAAATAGTAACATCTATTAACTGGGAGCTCCACCCATAGGATAGCCTGTCTTTAATAGCACCTGTAATCCGCGGTTAGAAGAGCAACTTCTCTTCATGCTTTTCTATATTCTAGTGGAATACCAAAATAAGGATTTTTCCTACTTGCTACACCACAGATATGACAAACCTTTTCCTTACTGAAAGCCAAGAGTTCCTTCTAGCACCTTTGGCCAACCACATTTTAATGCCCTTGATAGTGTTGATCTCCTAAAGTACAGAAAACTGAATTGTTACAGGCCACACGAAACTGGATTGCAGGCCATGCCTGGGTCAGTGACCATGAATTCTCCATCCTTGCTGGCTCGTAAGGCAGATGAGGATTTGCTGTAATGGAAAATGTTGTTTTGTTTCTAAAAAGCATCAACAGAAAGTGAAAGATCTGACAACTTTGAGAAGAGAGCACTCTCCACCTGCCACTGCCAAGGAGTTTGCTCGCTGTGGTGCAGTTGTTCAGCAGCTGCACAAATATCCTAAGTAAAATGTACGGCATCATCTTCTCCTTTGAAAGTTGGCTTGTTCTGATCAATAAACTATCACAGTTATGGCGCACAGAAAAATTTTCTCCTGAGGCCATATCACATAGGCTCTTTTAAGATCTCATCTCGGATTCTCCACAACTCCGCCTGAATGCAGACTGAAGGCAAATGTTGATACCACTAGAAACGCTTTAGACAGTTAGTGATCCTTCCACTTGAAAGAGAAATACAAAGAATTCCTCCTCAGAGTGCGCTACGGTGCTTAAGTGGTATTAGAGAGCCTCCAGTTTTAGGTAACTCGGCTTGAGAAAGTCAGAAGGGAATTTTGGAAGCACTGAGCAGGTGGCAAACTGTGGGAGGAGATCGGCTCCTGTTGTGATGGCTCTGCAGCCAGCGAGGCAGAAATTCTTACTACACCAACAAGGGTTTCCCTTGGGAGCTTCAGGGCCCTTCTGCTTGAGAGGAGCAGGGCTTTTGCCCCACGTCCACTGCGAGTTAACGCACAGCAGCACTCGTACTGCCCGCAGAGACCGCCAAAATGAAAAGAAGGGTTCCCACCGCGTTTGGGGGGCTTTGGAAAAACACACACAGTTGAGGAAACACTTGTCTCTTGAGTCTAAAGATAGTGCTAAATGCAAAAGGGATCTCATACTTTTTCTTCCAATGCATACGCAAAAAGACTCAGAGTCTGCTGATCTGAACCTAATTTCTTTGCTCCCCAGTGCAGTACAGATTGCATACTCCTCATGCAAGGCCACTGCATTAACTCATGCGGCATCTTCTCTTGCCCTCCAGAAGCCATCAAGGCAATTTATGCGCTGAGCTCCAAACTGCAGGCTAAACTTGATTCGCCTTCTCTCGTGCCAGCTGCTGATTCAGGATCTCAGTAGCCACAAAAGTACCAGCTCACCTGAAGCTGCTCCTATGGGAGCATCGCAGACAGCCATGAAGCTCAGAGGACAACTACCCTTAGTACTCCCACCTCATCCTACTTTTATTCTTTTTAGGAAAGCTGCTTCTCGATTCTGTGCCCCCTTTCCTCCCTCTCAACTCAAGAAACCTCAGCTGAAGACAAGCGATTATAAACTCTTCATACCTGTAATACCCTTTTTGTGTATTGGTATAGCACCTAACACATCAGATCTCAGCTGGTATTTTTTTTTCGTTATAACTACTATTCAAAGTTTGGCTGTTCGACTGCAGAAAACCGCAAGCTACTTCCACTTCACCTGAAGATATCCTAAATCCCATGCAAATGAGAGACAGATATATTTGTTTATCTACACAAGCAAGGAGTTTAAATTCAAAGGAAGTGACAGTAATTCAGATAATACACAACCACTGTGCAAAATTATGTGCCGAGTTGCTGCCATTACTCTTTCACTAATCTGCAATATGCAGAAACTGTGAATTTAATGAGCTTCATAATTATTTTGTTCTCAAAATTCCTTACTTTTTGGTAATGACATTATTTCAAATGATAATTTTTACACTATGTCCCTAGTCAAGCATGTCAATTCTCTGAAAGATGTACCTAAAGTAAAACAGTAAAATCAAAAGAGAGGAGACGACGTTGATTTATCTCAAGGACTTTGCACCTTAAATGGTCAGTAAAATATTAAACATCCCTATCAATAACAGGTGGACCATATTATAAGCTTCCTCATAACTGGAGTTCTTAGGAACAAAATGACATCTTCCTGAAAAGGTGTCAAGAATTTCATTTAGTCCTTTTTATAGTGGGGACCATCAATCTATCTTAACGTTTATTGGAGAGAAAATAATTGTCTTTTCGTTTTGGTGATGGTATTTCATTATATGCAGTAGGATAAATAACTTCAGTTCAAAGCAAAATATGATGAAAATGTCCCTGTATTTTTTTCCTGGGGTTTCTTTTCTTCTTCTTGTTTAATTTCATGATGAAAAAAAATTATAATTAAATTAAGCTTGATTCTGATTTAAATGCGCATCTTAAAGTGAAAGCAGAGAAATGATTTTCGTTTTCAAAGTTGTTATATCCCAATTGATCTTCCACACATTGGCATTATTATCTGATTGTGAAGATATATGCATTTATCAAAAGCTAGAGCCATCTGTCTCAATACTATGTAATTTCATTACATATTCATCATTTATCTAGTCTGAGTATGTGACATGGGACCCTACTGACTAGCAATTCTATACTTATTATCGCTTCACACTGTGTTTGGATGGACACGAAGCTGTCGACTTCCATTAATCTACTTTTGATGTAAAAATCATCATCTTGGGATAAGCCTCAGAGCTCCTGAATAATCAGGCCACACTGCTACGTAAATATAGAGGTGCCGACACTTTTATAAAAAAAGCCCGCAGCATTTATTCCTGCTTGTCTTTTGCCATCGGTAGGCAGATGTATCTGGGGACTGGAAGTATAAATCTCAGCAGATTGGCACACCCGCGTACGCAGGCACAGGCTGGTCCAAGGTTCCCGTTACGCTGCCAAGCGTGACTCTCTTGAATGTGGAGCTGGGCAGGAGTTAACGGGTGCAAGGAGAAGTTTTCTAATCCAGGAAACCAGTCAGAGATGCTGGAAGGTCTAGCAGAATTGAGAGTAGGGGCTGTGTCAACCCATTGCAAATCTAAAGGTATTTAACTTCAATCTAATCAGAGTAACTTGAAACTGCCAGGTTTTTTTCCAAATGGACTTTGGAGAAGCCTTGCCTGTACAACAATATTTTGAATGCTTGACAGTGTAACCAGTCATCTTCCTGACCTCTCTAGTCGCGTAATGCAGCCATTCCTTTTGCTCTGTGGGTGCTTCAGGGAGGAGAGACAGGCTCCGAGCCAGATCCTCCCCGGGCACAAACAACTGGCACCAGTCGACAGCCTGGACTCTGCCTGCTTCCCCTGTTCATGAATTATCTACTGCCTTGAAACAAAGATGATAGAGATAACAACAGACAGTTCATTATTCATGTGGAACGGAACTCTGATTTTGAAAACGAGGTAAAGTGATACTAACTGCTGCACAGACAATTATTTGCCTGCTTCACATGAATTTACTGTGACTGTATCCGATTCCAGGTTGTGAATGCTGTAGTGAGCAAGCTACCAGGCAAGAGTATGCGCTTAAACCTACAGCTACTGCAGAGTCCTTAAATAAGCGGAATTTGGTTTTGTGAACATGAATATTCACACTGGAAATGTCATTTTAAGAATCAGGCTCATCCTATCTGGAAACGCAAAGATAGGCTATGATTTGTCTGTCAAAAGGATATATATCAAAACATGTCTCAAACGGCACATTATGTGCACTTGAAATTTGTGAAGCATCCGTTGGGATGGTAAGAGACAGGATTTTATTCCCAATGGCTAACTATCAGCTCTGCTGCTTTTTAGAAATGGTTTTTCATTGCTGTTTTCCCATCAGTTAAATGGGGATGAGAGCACTCACCTTCATCTGCAGATTTCTGTGATCTCTACCAGACAAAAAGTCCGGCATCACAAATCAACACCAGCAGCAGTCAGCTCAGTTAAGCAAGCAACAATGACTAACTCATGAGCAGGAAAAAAAGGGTTGCAGTTGACAAATACATCTTGTCGCTAACCAGGGGTCTGCTTGAACAGTTCAGTGCACCGAGATGGAGGCTAAACTCCCAGGACAGATGCTGAACCCACTGGCAAGATGCTCAAGGTGGCAGGCAGTCTCTTTCTGCCAGGTACAGGGATTTGCACTAAGTTCACAGATGGTAAATTCACATCCCACTTTATGAAGCCTCAGCATCTTCATGCAGACAGACTTCATGCTGCCGGCTTCCTTCCCAAGGAAGCACAACATATTTTAATACGTGGAAGCTGTGACCAGGAAAATCTTAAGTGATGCAGAAAACAGTGATGGAGCCTTCTCCCAAACCACAATGTGCGAAGTTGCAACAGCCCTCTGAAGCATTAAGTCAGCAGCGAAAGCAAAATCCCATCATCACCTACACCAGATGGATCCAAAAACTAAGGCTTGAGTCCCAGAGAGAAGTACTGCCTGATCACGCATAAGTTGATCGCAGGCACGTGGCATGACTAGATGTACAAGTGTGCGGGGTTTGATCCCAGAGCTCAGTCAGAGGAGTACTCCAGGGTAAAAAAGATCGCCATGCCCAAAGCAAATGGGCTATTCTTGTGGAAAGTAACACTAGGCTGTGTAGAATCCTCGAGATGGCTCTGAGCTTGCTAATACGAGGTGGAGGGGCTCAGGGCTCTCTAGATCTGCAGCATCGCTGCCAAGAGACCTCAGCTTTGCCTTCAGCTCTGGTACCAGAGCAGACGATGCTAGCTTGGGGCTTCTCAGCACTGCAGGCTAGCAATGCTGGGAATCACTCGGATGCCTTTAAAACTCTTACCCATTTTCCAACTTCCTGACCACTGAAAGCCATGAAACACTCCATTGCATTGCAAATTAACCGTGACATTGTGCTCAAGTGCTAGTTTGGATAACTAACGTCCTTTAGCTTTCCTTACTGTATAGGGAAATTGTCCCTTTCTGTATTTTCCCTACCTTATGCAGTTCCACTGAATGGTCCTGTGCTGTCAAATAACGGTCGCCTTTAACTCAGCTGTTTAGCTAAATTTTCATGACTGACCAATTTCCCCTCTGGTTATTTAAGGGGGGCTTCACTGACTTTGCAAAGTGCTTCGCAGTTCTGACAGTAATAAAGCATATTCTAACAATTAAAGTGTTTAACTCAAAGATCTGGCTCACTTTGATTAAAGTTTAACTCACCTGTGCCTGTGAACACACACACTGGATTTAAAGTGTCCTTCCTTTACCAAAGTCACAGATTCTGGCAACGAACCCTCCTGTAACTACAACATTTGACACACATCGGTCAGAATTCGGAAGGGAACGTGTGCCGAGCACCACTAGAAAGCTGATCATTTGTAACTGTAACTGCTAGCTCTCATCTTTAATTACAATCCAAAGATTTCTCTTTCTTCTTTGCCAAGCGTTCCTGTTAGTTCTGATAATTATAGTGAATACTTACTAAAAATTAAGCCACCTACACAAATCTGTCCCCAAAATAAGTGCTGGTAGCAAATTATAACATCTCCCTGTCATTTCATGGGTATCTGTATTGTCACTAGATTTATGTTCTAATACTACATTATTACCTATTACCAGAGTTGTTAAAACCTTACTTTTCATGCTAATGAAAATGATGAAAGACGGAGGTTTTGACATAAATACTGTAATAAGAACCATATTAATGTGACAGACGATTGCTCCTCTGTGACAGACTATGAAATCCTGTGCAAGAGTTGCAGAAGGTTCATTTACATGTCTGCTCATCTATCTCTCCCTGCAAGGAAGCAAGGGACTCATGCTCAACATCAGAGCGGGGCTGAGAATATCAGGAGTAAGATGGCAAACAGGCACAGATAGTCATCCTAAAAAGAAATGCATCCCAAGGCATACTTCCTTTCTTAAGTGCCCATAAGCATAAAATGTCAATTACAGGACCCAAGGTCAGACTCCTAAAACCTCCTTTCAGGCATCTCATTATGTACCTCTAGGCAAAACTTCCAAAATGTAGCGCTGTAGAAGCAGCGCTATCAGCAAAATGGGATTTGTGCTCCTAAGCCACATCCTTCTATTTTGAATTCATGGCATTTTTCTTTCATCAAGTTTGACATGAGTGTTCCCATCTTCCAGTGATGCCCCCACCCCAATTCTTTCCACAGCTCTTCTAGCAATTTTCACAGGTCGCGTGTGCGCTCTACTTCCAAGGCATGCATCCTGACCGTCCTCAAAGAGAGACCTGGGTAACAGGCAGCAAGGGAGCCAAGATACTCATACGTTCCCCAGCATGGACAATCAGAAGGGCACTGAAAGGCCCCGTGCAGTAGAGACACAACAACTCATCAGCCACCCGTCTTCGGGAGTACTGTGTTCAGTCACAGAAGATACAGAAACATGATCATGTCGTACACCACCGACTCCCTTTTTGCTGATCACACTCAGTTTTACATCAGTTATGACCCTACTGATTTCAACCCAACCAATGACTTGGATTAGGACATCATAGTTTTACTCCAACTCCTGCTGCTACCTGACCTGCTAATGCCACAGTAACTGTGATGCTGCATGATGGGTGCCAAATGCAGACTACTCCATCATGAGACAACAATTCTCAATATCCTTACAAAAAAAGAAAACAAAATAACACCCACAAAAATCCAATACCCTCCAAAATCAAAGAAAATAATCAATCCAGACTTGTTTCTATTTGCTCTCCACTAGTAAAACACCTTAGAGCAATATTTCTTTTCTTTTTAGAGCTGCTCTCCTTGCAAAGAGAAAGAAAATAGCAATTACATAGATAATTTATTATTAAAATTCTCATTTACTGATAACATGCAGACAAGGATTGGTTTCCCCTTTTTTAACAATGTAAACATGGTATCTGTTAGAGGGACTCTGAAGGTTGCTTGTCTTTTCATGTCTTTGCTGTCTCTCTGTCGCCTCTTCCTTTATTTTGATCACCTTTCTGCACACTTAGCCATATTAGCATACTTTTCTACACGTTTAATGTTCATGTGTTTGTTCTTTGGCGTTCCTTGAGCAAGTGGCTAAGACTGATTTCTAATTCATCTTGAAAGCTGAATTTACTCTTTTCTTCAGTGAGGAAAGTAACTTGAAAAAAAAGACATTCTCTCTCATCTGTTTCTTATCCTTGAAAAACTAAGTGAAGTCAAATTTCCAAGGCTGCTTGTGGCATCACCTTTCACTCTACAGTTTAGCACATTTTGCTTTAGCAGCAGTTCAAAAGTTCACTATCCTACATCTGATGCCTTCTGCTCACTACAAATGTCTGCAGTACAGCAAGAAGTTAAAAATGTTAAATGATTACAGCACACAGGAACCCACAGACCCCATAAAATCAGCAACAGCGTGCTTAAGCTGAACCAGCATCACACAAAATTCCCAACTACTCATTTGCTTTTGTACCATATGATCAGTTAAAGTTGAAGTTTAGGCTTTGGTGGGTTTTGCCTACTTTCACCAAATATGTTTGTATTTTTAAGCTTTCCCCTGCAGGGTGCAAGGTCTGAAATTGTAATGTTTGTGAAAAGGAGCAAAGGTAATATATTTAGCAAGCAATTAGTATCTTCTGAGGTTCCAGCAAAACCCTCAAAGACTGTCAGTGGAGTTATGAGATGCAATACATACCGCATCCTTCCATCGCTCTGAGGGTAAGCACTGAGCCACAGAAATTGGTCCCGAGACTGTCAGAAAGAGAAGCTTTATCCAGTCTGGTTTAATTAGTCCTATTTGCACTGTACGCATGAAACCAAATAGGTAGGAAAGCCCGATACTAAGAGTCTGCTCTTCACTCCAAGTGTGTAGCAATTGTGTTGTGAAACAAGAATGGAAACTGAGGTACGATTACAGGAATCTGCTCGCTCAAGGTCACCCAGAACATCCCGCCGCGTTGGTCACCCAGCTCGTTCTGCTTAACCCACCGGGCCACGTGCCTTGCAAAAGAAGTCGCATTGCCTGTGTTAAATACTGTATTTGTATGGCACCTTTGTTTCTGGTCTTTTTTTGGGTACAGAAGATGCTGCCTTTCACGTCATGTGTTTGCCTTCACTGGGGGATGCTGCAAAGTCAGCAAGCTTTGCTAAAGCTATGAAGTAAGGACCTCTGCATGACCGCAGGGTTTGTCTGGGACTCCTAACTTGTGCACCGGGGAACTGAGCCCTGACAATGATTTATTTGTCAGTGCGCTATACTGACAGCCAAATCAGCCAGAGAGCAAGGAAGAAATAAAAGGGCAGAGGGAAAATATTTGGGTTTGAAATTGTTCTGAAAATTTCTAATAAAAAAAAATCAATTACAAAACAAAAAAATGTTGTATAGCGTCTAAGGCTATGTACACTGGCCTGCAGCAAGGAGCAAAGTCATTTATCTTCAAGGCAGTGATCACAGACAAAAACGGGAGTGCCTTTTTTTCCCCCCACTTGAAAATCCTAGGCAAATTGGGTTGCTAATTTGATTTCACCACTTTCAAGAAACCACTTCAATTACTTGTCCTATACGTTTGCGATACCGATATTCAAACAGTTTCCAAGGCTTCCTTCTCAGAAAATTTGTGCGTCACAAGTTTAAAATCGCAGCTAACAAAACAGCTCAAAAATAATTTAAAGAAAAAAAAAACAGCAGAGGAGGGATTCTGCTTGTGGAAAATTGAGGCCTCAGCGGATTAAGGTTCAACTGTATCTGAAACATTTAGCAAAGCACCTTCTCAATTTTCAACTACTCTGAAAGCCAACAATATTTTTCTAGGTAGGTACTGACTGCATGCTCTTTCGGACACAGACCCGACACTTCCATGCGCTCTGATTATACAAATGGGGAAATAACGGCTGCTAGCACCCTTCGTAAAATCAGCAATAATAAAAAAAGCTTTGCTTAGCTGGGGAACGAATCCAGGCAACGCAACTGTTTGCAGACCTTCTCTCTAAACATCTTTCCAATGTTTTCAGCCTCGCCACAGAACCAAGTGTGCCGAAGGGACGTTTCTGCTCACATCGGTATGCCGCACAGGCCTGATGAAAACATTCAACCCTGCTAGCTCCCTGCTTAAAGTCTGTAGCTCTTTAGAAGAAAACACACCTAGGACAAATGATATGAAACTTGCCTGCTTTTGCTCCTTAGGAAGTAACCCCTTAAAGTTTCCTTGAAAGGGATAACGTTGTTAGCCTCTTACACCAGTTGCTACCTGTCCAATATTTCAAGGCCCTGCCAACGGGCTCTCCGACTTGCCAAGAAAGGCACAAAGCTCACCGCAGCCTGACATAGCCGCCGAGCAGCACTGGGTCCTTCCAACTCCAACCCCGCTCCACAATGCACCAGTCCTGCCCATCCAGCCTCTCCTCTGGAAATCCTTCATCGCTGCCCCAGGAAACCTGCTCTTGACCCTGTTCAATCTGTCCTCAGCTCTCCCTACTCTTCCTCAATGCTCCTCTCTACTACTGGGCTTGCCCCATGAGGCACTGGCCAGTCTTTTTACACGATTATGTTTACTGTATGGTTTTCATCTGCTCCATGACACTGGGAAGGGACAGGGGACAAGACACCGCAATGTATCCCTGAGCTCACTGGCCTCTGGAGACCCCACAATTAGGGGTCTAATTAGGGGTCTAGACGCAAAGACCGTCCCCCATCTTTAGAAAACCTCAATCACACCTCAGGTGGGTTCCAAACAGAGATGGTGGAGATATGCCATGGCCATAAGGAAATGTGTACAGTTACTAGACATTACAAGCAGTTCTGGCATAATGTCCTTTTTCCAGTGCCACTTCTTTTCCTGCCTGCTCTTTTCACCCAAGTGGAATAAAGGGGGATGTGGAAGGGGTCAATTAATGGTGTGAGGAATCCTCATATCTCAGTTAAGGTATTCTCTACATTCAGTCATACATACTCCCTACTCAGTTCAGCAGCTCCTTTCTCTCATGCTCCAGGAGCAGTGCTCAATGCAGATGAAGAAATTTCAGTCTGGTCCTAGTAAGTCATCCGAATATAGTATAAATGAGCACAAAATACCCCTAACCTCTCCTGGTACCTAATGAGTAGAATATGATACCACCACTGGGCTATTGTCCCAGTGCTTAAGAATGTATGATGATCCCTAGTTCCAAGATGAAGTATATCTGTGTTCATGGCATATTTGGAAAAATGTGAAATTGTAAAGCTATTTTTAATGCATCAAAACAAAAAAATTACTAAAATAGCAAATGGATCCCCAATACCTTTTTTTTTTTAAAAAAGTCAAAAAGTAGTAACCTCAACATTCAAGAGTAGGCTTCATCACAAAAAGAGAGAATTTGTATGTTCACTGTTGACTTCCTGGTTTATATCAAGAAAATCCTCCTCCTATTATATTTCCATTGAAATTTTTCTCATTTTTTAAGCAAAATATGAAACCAACATAATGTTAGTTTTCAAAAACTAATAATATTTACTAGGAGCTGGACACTATTCAACTTAAAGAAAAAAAATTGTCGTCTTTATTTTCAATCAAAAGACACACAGAATGTGTAACTCAATGCAGCATTTGCTCTTGTGCTAACCTGGGGGTAAAAGTTACAACTCTCATTATCAGTTCTTCTTAAACTCCAAATCCAAACACCAACAGATGTGACTTAGTGTTTACGCTACCGAAGCACAGGAGCTAAAGGCAGAAAGGACACACGCAAGAACCTTAAAGGAGGATTTGCCCTGAAAAAAGATCATATAAAATCAGGATCTTCTTATTCAACAGACGAGTTCACCTTGTGTATTCAGTCATACCTGCTCATTTTCTTATGAAAAACAGACTTTTCATCAGTATTCTCCGACAACCATTGGCACAGCTCCCTGGGACTGAACTATCTATTCCTTCCTGGAAACACATGAATTCTTTGTATTTTTCTATCCGTCCCCGTGCTGCCAACTGTAACTATTCTAAAATCACAAGTTAGGCTGTAAAATTAAGAGATTGGCTTCACAAAACACAACAAACCAAAATAACCCCCCCAAAACAAACCAACAAAAAGAGATATTTTAAAGGAGACGAGAAGAGAGAGGAAGTAAAGTCCTTCTTTCTTACTTTTTTTTTATTTAATCTGTGTGTTCAATGTGAGGTGATTTCCAAGCATGTCTTTGGGGGCTACAGACTTTGTTGACTTGATTCAGAAAGACAAGATCACAGGAAAAAAAGTACCACAAGAACCATGATAAACTCACAAGAGATGGGAACGTTGTGCTCAGAGCAGCAGATACCCAAAGAGGTTCTGATCTGCTGACCCTGAAAGCTATATTTAAGTATGCCTTAAAGTTCCAAACAAGAAACTTTCAAAGCACAGACATTTTGTAAAACAAACCTGGTCCTGTGATGTGGCCTATGAAAACATCACTCAATGACCCAAGATAATTTTTCAAGGTAAAGGATTCGGTCTGGTATTTCTCACCTACAAAATTTCCATGCCTAAATGATGGTGCAGAGACAATCAGGTCCAAGCTCAGCCTTCCACTGAAATGTGATGCCTAAAATCAGCAGTCCAGGCCCCATATGCCCAGCAGACCATGGAGAAGCAGCAGCATCTCCAGAGGGATAACTGGCTTTCAAGTGCCCTCGAAATACTTCCCTTCCTGCTGTGAGTAGCTGACCTGGAGAGAGAAAGCAAGGTGGGATGGCTCCAAGTCTCCTTGTTTTATAACAGTAATTTATAGTAAAATCTACTGAAATCAACACAGCCGGGAATTTACCTTTTATAGCAGATTTTCCTGTGCATAGAAATACTGTAAGACAAACCTTTTTTGATGTGAAAACTGTTTGTATAAAAGGTAAAATTACTGTGTTTATATCCAGGTCATGCCAGAATAATGTATTTGACTAAAATAGTTACAGTAAATTTTTACACCAAAAAATGCGCTGCGTATCAGACAGAACCATGAGCCTTCTTCCCTTTCATATTTATGAACTTCAGTATGGAAACTAAAAAGCAAGCGATCTGAACAGATGTGATGTTGATGGGACTCTGCTCTTTCTAGAATTTCATGTTGTGCTATCATAAGCCAGCTGGGAGACTAAAGAAACAGCCTTCCTGAAATTCCTTCAGCACGCTTGTATTTAGCACGTGGGATGTACAGTTCTTGCGTCGCATTTTTTTTTCTTTAAATAGCAAACTGTAACACACACACAAGCCCCAAGAGATGCAAAGCTTTGAAGAGCAGTATGAAATAGCTTCTGCCCAAAGGATCAATGAGCAACCTGCAATTTTAGTCACCCTCACAAAAAAAATGGGAAAAAGTGTAATCCCACGTAATTTCCCATATGGAAATACCTCCGTTATTGCTGAAATAACTGCAACAGTGCTCTCTCAAGACACCATCAGCGCTTTCACGTGATACTTCAGCATTTTAATTAAGGTAAGTACAGCTACCTGCATAGCTATTTATATTATAGAGTACCTAAATTTCCCAACGGACAGTCAGTCTGTCCAGTGCTGTCGATGCACAAAGATGTGCCATGAACTCACTACAGTCTAATGAGCGTGGCCTCAAAACAGAGAATGGAAAATTCCCCAAAAGTGATTACTTGTCAAGATTTCTAGGTAGGCACAGCAGCGATGCAAACTTACAACTATCTGCTAAGTTGTAGATGTCGTCCTCGTTTCTAATAACGACGAGTGCATTGTGCTGACCTGTCTCTTGTTTGCTTCCAGCGAGCTGGATGGAGATAAATAGAAACAGACTTCATAAAACCTCAGAATTTTAAAATCTTTGTTAAATTATTCGCTCTATCAAACAAGATGATGTCCCAGAAGAAAATCTGTGAAAACTGTACTTGGGTTTGCAAACCCTTATTATTGTAGGGTCAGGAGGAATTCTCCATCTTAACATATAATTAAACTTAATGGAAAGTGTTTAATTAAATTAAGGAACACGAGAAAATTCCCTCAGGCTACAAGAACTCTGATTACAGTGTTGCAGTAAGCCTAAACAAGGCTTAACATACTGCAGGGCACACAGGGCCAGAGCCTCCGGACTATTTTTAACACGGTGCAGAATATTGGTAATTAGAAATAGGAAGTGTTAAATATACTCATGCCAAGTGCACACGGGGAATCTCATCAAGTAATAATTGAATGGCTTCCGCTACAGCAGTGCGATATACACTCGGTTTTAGGAAAAGACCAACCTACATCATTAGCATCTGGATGCAGGCTTTCAGAGCGTGGATTTTCTGGATAGTAAGAACAGAGGAGCAGGCTTGTCATTATTATGAACAAAAAAGATCCAGAGAGTTCAACTGCTTCCTAACACTCAGGCCTGAACAAAGAGGGGGCTATATTTAAACTTTATGACCTCCTGCAATTTCTGATGAAACCCATGGAGTGGAGACTGTATGCACGTTAGAGGTAAAAATGCCCCATAACGGCATGAGGGAAAGGGAATTGTGAATTATTTGTAAAGCAGTACAAGATCCAAAAATCAAAAGGAGTTATTAAAGCATCCATAAAACCCCCATAAGTAAGCAGATTAGAAACAGAGGGATATATAACAAAATCAATAGTAAACAGAAAATTTACAGATAAAAAGATCTGACTAAAAATTCCTGTAAGGCAACAGGGCTCCACTGAAGTCAAGTGGAAAAGTTTCCCCAGATCTAAGCTGACATATCTCCACTCACACTACAGCTTTCTGTCCGCAAGCCCTGACGTAATGTCATCTCATCTTCACCATGGAACACGCAGAAATCGCTAGTGAGCCACTGATGTCCGGGATGACTGAAACCACCGCTACCAAGTAAAAAACCCAACCAAACAAAAAAGATATCTGAAAACCTAAGCAAAACATTCACCCAGACAAATATACATTCAGCACAGAGATGATCAAAGATTAGTACCCCACCAAAAGACTACACAAACTAGTGCTCTACAAACTAGAAAAGTATTGCCAAGCAAAGCTACTGCTATGAATGCCTTGGTCTTAAGGGCCATCATTCATCTCTCCTTTCACCGTCATTCCACAAGCACTCATAAATCACTGCGCCATCAAACAAAACCCCTACTGTATTAAATGCAAGGATAGTAAAGAGAAGAGCATTTTAATGAGACATACAATTACATCGTACTGTAAAATCCCTGAAGAGCTGCTTTTGATATTTTTCATTTACTCATCTTCCTTCTATCTGTTTGGGGTTTGGGTTTTTTTAGCTGCTCTCCCTAAACAGAAGAGCATCACAACTCTGGGAACTACCTTTTTCTCTACAGAAACCTCTTTAGCCCTACTTCCTCAGCACAAAATAACGCATGGAGGCACCTGACTCCAATGGACAAACCTCCAAAATGATGAGTTCCCATCGATTCCTGTCAGATGGATACATAGGGACTAGGCATGTGGAATATCTACGTTTGAAGACAGACTTTCTAACAGTATTTTTGCTGATCTGTTTCTGTCTTCTTCCTCTTTTTACCACCTCCTTTGCTGATTTCCTACCTACTTGTTTCTTTTCTTTAGTGCAGGATGTAAATGGAAAAGATGTTAAAGCATTAAGGAGCCATTCAAGTTTCAAAACTACTTCATTTTAAAAAACAGTAGATTGTGTTTGCAGGGGGAAAAAAAAGATACCTGTCGTCTCTAAACAACCATCATCCCTGGTTAAATCTTTACACTGAAGAGTCACTTGAATAAGGAGGTACAATTATTTTGTAACAATAAGAAGAGGAAAAATTAGATTTAAGGCCTGCCTCCAGCAAAAAGATCATAAAGTAGCACAGTTTTCTACAGGATTACAGTTGGAACGCAAGTTGTGCTACTCAGAAGAACGGGTTTGCTTTTTTAAGTTTTTATATAAAAACATAATTATTTGCATTCTTACCCGGACAGAGACTGTACCCTTCAAGCTTTTGTCCTCATCCTATGCCACACTCAAATGGGAGGAAAAGTATGAATGTCCCTTGAGCTTGGGACAATACAGTATCAAGAGCACAGCACGTGCTGCAAAAGCCCGTTGGTTTTGATCCTACGCTAATACTCGTGTGACAAACCCACTTCACCTACAGAAACTCTCTTCTAATTAGAAAGTCCCAGGAAGGAAAAAATTTAATGAGTACATTGTCTTAATGTGGCATCCCCAAATTCCTTTTGGTTTGGTGGGATCTCAACAAAATGCATTGCACAAGTTGTTTTTTTCAAATCCTGACTTATTTAAAGTCAGCCCCCGTTAAAACATTTCAATTTGGGTCCCCAAAAGCTCTGCAGTCACCGGTGCATATCCGAGGTACCGTACATGTTTCTAGGGTGCAGTCAGAGCACCCAGATGCAGTGCATGTTTCACGACGCGTAAAGCAGAGCCCATGTTATTGACGGGGGTTTCCATAGAACATATCTGAGCTTGCTGCCATCGCTTTCGGCAGCCTTCTCTTTGACTAACATATTCCACCATCGCAGTTCGCAAATTGCAACGCACAGTTAACAAGCATAAAGCCACCCACCCTCCTAGCAAGACATACACGGTCATGGGTGTAAGAATTATCCATAATAGATTAAGGTCAGCCTATATGTCCCTCCTGGCTTTGGTACCTACATGTACTAGCTAAACCTTATGTTTGAGATGTTGTGCCAAAACTCAAGGAACTGCTAAACTAATGGGTCTGGACACCTTGGGGGCATTGTGCTGGCTGGAAAATCAGAACCCAACCTCAGCTTTCAACTCCTTACTAATGCAGAGGGGATGATATGAAAGTTTAAAACATGCTTATTGTTCCAGCTATAACCAAGGAGAAGAACTGATGCTGCCTCTTGTCACGTAAACACTGAAGTCTGTAAGTCTAGTCCAAACATACTCATCATTAAAGTGCTCTTCTTTTTATTATCATTAATAGGGATCAGACTTATGCATGTGTGGGGTCTTGTCTGATGGCAGCATGGGGCTTCTAAAAAGACAGGAGAAAGCAGCAGCATCTTTGTAAGAAAAGAGGTCTGTGCCTTGCCTCATAAAACCTCGGGCTTCTAAAATATTAACTTTACTTGACAATATATTTCCAGTTTGTACAGCTTTAAGCTTAACTGTCTGTCAGAAAATTATATAAATCTGATTGCCCCTGTCAGAGCCAGATATGCTTTAGCTCTCAGACTTCCCAGAAATGATGTTATTTATTCTTTAGAGACGGAAGTGGTGCCAGTACAACCAGCATCTCATTATGGAGCCTGAAGCAGTTAATGCTGGTTTTGTGCAATGCTGTGTTCTCAAACGAATGCATTGACAGCAGAATCATAGAATCATTTAGGTTGGAAAAGACCTTTAAGATCATCAAGTCCAGCCATTAACCTAGCACAGCCAAGCCCACCACTAAACCATGTCCCTAAGCATCACACCTACAAATCTTTTACACACCTCCAGGGATGGTGTCCCCCCCCCCGCCCAGCCTGTGCCAGGGCCTGACAACCCTTTGGGTGAAGAAATTCTTCCTAACATCCAATCTAAACCTCCCCTGGCAGAACTTTAGGTCATTCCCTCTTGTCCTGTCACTGGTTACT
>NW_009599110.1:13419-14355 GCF_000690535.1 Cariama cristata | reverse complement strand
CGCTTCTCTGCCGCAAGCCCTGGCTTCAACCCCCCCCTGGGGTTTTTGCCCTGAACCCCGAACTTTGGCCCCCCTCCCACTGCCGAGCTCCCTGGGCGGTTCGGGCCCCTCTGCGGGGACGGGGACCGGGGATGGCGAGGAACCTTCCTGCGCCTGGCTGGCTGCAGCACAGCATATGTGCGGGGATCTGCTCCCTGCCTGCTGTTTATCCGCTTCCTTCGAGTTAACTTATGTTCCCATCGCTGCCCATCTGTCTCCTTCTCTTCCTCTCTTCCCTCCCCTCCTTGCGCGCTGGTAGGGACCGGCAGAGCGTGGGGTCCCCGTCCCCGACAACTCCGGGTGACCCCCAGGGGTTTGGCAGGCTATTTCGCCTCCCTCCGCTGCTCCCGCATGGCTGGATGCACTTTTTTGGGGGGATCCTGTTTTTTTATGCACCCGAGGTTGGGATGCGTTGAGCTCCGGCAGCTCCCTCCATCCACCGTTAACTCCATTCCAGCCGGAGAATCCTCCCTCTCCCATTAAACCCAAAGGCACGGGGGCTGCGTGGGTGCCGGCAGCCCCATCGCAGCCTTCGATTCCCTCCTTCTTCCTCGGCTCCCTCTGTTCTGTGCCGTATTTGCTCTTCAGACCTCTGTGCCTTCCCGGCGTGCGGGAGGGAAGCAGCGCTCCCACCCAGAGCCCAGCTATTAGGGATACCCGGGCTTCTTCGGGAAACACAAAGGCATCGAGTGCCGGAGCCAACGTGCACCTGCTTTTCTTGCTGCTTCAGAAAACCCTTGTGCCGGCTGCCTCCCACTTCTCCAGCTTTTATTTATAGTCTGTCTTGCTTGCGCTGGGTGGGTTTTGGTTTTTTTTCTTTCTTTTTCTTTCCCCGGCGCAGCTGAGCTGCTGAACTCGTAACGTCGCGGAGAGGCTTCTCCCTTGGCTCGGCTGCGC
>NW_009599110.1:12557-13388 GCF_000690535.1 Cariama cristata | reverse complement strand
ATGGCAAAGGGAGTGGAAGAGAAAGCGGATCTCCGCAGGAACGGCCAAGAGCTTCGTCACCGTGCTCTTCGTTAGCGCTGCTCACCCCTGGTGGGTGGCTGGGGAGGGGTCGTGCATCAAATCGCTGCCTGTGGCCGTGACTCAGATTTGGGACCTCATTAGGTGCCGTCAGCATGAGGGGCATCGGTTCTTGCTGCGGTGCCGGGGTCTCGGGGACCCTGCAAATGACAAATAGGGTCCTGAGAAGGGACATCCCTCCAGCTGTCACGTCAGTTTGGTGGCACCGGTCACTTGCAGGCTGGGAATCTGACACCCAGCAAACTCGTGCCGCTGATGACCGCTTCAGGGATGTGCTCGATGCCGGGCAGCGATGGAGCAGCCGTTTGTCTCTTCGCCAGCGCTCTGGAGATCTGTCCCCTCACCGGGGCACGGCAGGATGTCCTTGTGCCCAGGGCCACCCTCGGGTGTGCAGAGAAGGAGCACGTAGCTCTCAGCCGGGGGAACACCGGCATCACCCGGCAGCGGTGTTGGTGCTGTGGGAAGCTTTGGTGCTGGCTGTGCCCCAGTGCACCAGCTGGTGCTGTCCCATGTGGGACACTGCCAGCCTGCGACGTGCCACCGAGGGCTGCAGGGAGGCACCGAAAGCCGGGCTCTGCTCCCTTGCACAAAAACCCGGTGCTCACCACGGCCGCCCTCTCCTTTTCTCCCAGGAGGAGGTGGTGAGGGGACATGGCAAGGGGAAGGGGAGGGGGCTGCGGACAGAAATGACAGCCTAAAAATTAAATAAAAAGATAAAATCACAAGGTGAGAGGCTTGCCCTCTGCCGTGTGG
>NW_009599110.1:10916-12539 GCF_000690535.1 Cariama cristata | reverse complement strand
CTGCCAACCCTGCACTGCTGCCATAGCCTGGGTACCGCTGGCACCAAGTGACTCAGCATCGGGGAGGGAGGGGTGCTCTGGGATCCCTCGGTCCTTGGCCCCATGCACCCCGAGATCTGCGCTGGGAGGAAGACCTGGGGGAGAAACCCCGGTCCTGGGGGCAGCTGCAGGCAGGAGCTGTGGGCAACCCATCATGGCTGGGGTCAAACCCTTCACAGCTCTGGCATTTCCTTGGGAAGAAGGAAAAACCAGGTGGAAGTGGAGAGGTTTGTGGTTTTTTTCTTCCACAGGAGCCACGTTTCCATGGCACCCGGTGGGGAGGTGCTTCTCCACGGACCTGATGCTTCGTGGAGTCCAGCACCATGGCAAGGGGAGCCTGGGGTGCCCTTCCACCCACCTGGGGCACCCACACCTTCATGGAGCCCGGATGGAGGATGCTGCCCAGATGTCACCCAGCTGGGCACGGCTTGTCACGACGCCACGGGCCGAGGTGGCATCGTGTGTGGCGTGAAATCACCACGTGTCACCCCTGAGGTGTCACCTCTGGGACACTGCCCTGGGTCCCACGTGGGGCAGGGCCACACCAGGACTGCCGTGTCCCTGGCTAACACCGTGTTGGCGAGGGAGACAAAAGCGTGGTTACGCACTGCTTCCCATTCTCCCCATGCTGGGGCTAATTGGAGGTGATTAATCCAAAGAGGAGATGCAGCAGGGTCAGGTTGTGGTGGGGAGGCTCATGGGGTTGGGGGGTTGTGGTCCACTGCTCTGCCACACCATCCCCTGGGGGTGGCAGGTGGTGTTTTGGGGGGGTGACAGTGAGTGCCAGGCCCTGGCTTTCACCCCTGCCCGCTCCCAGGGCTACCAACGTGCGCTTTCCCAGCAAGCCCGAGCCAGCAAGGAGGGATTTCAGTGATGCTGATGGACTGCGGGGTCACGGCCGGACGCTGCTGCCCACAGGCACCCTGCTGTGGGGGTGGGTGTGTGGCCCCCTGCACCCCTCTCCCCTGCCCCAGGTATCTCCAGGTGGCTCCCCAAATGATGTCCCCAAGCCCTTGTCCCTGCGATGTGCCCGAGGCTCCGTGACGGTACTTGGAGCACAACTGGGGCTGGAGTCTGGTGGATATGGGCACACCGGCATCACGTCAGTGCGGGATTTTCCGGTGGGCTAGGTGCACGCATCCCCCCTCCGAGGTTTGCTCCTGGCTTAGAGGTCTTTTGAGGAGCTCTTGGCGAGGCTGATGCTGGGACGGATGGATGTGCTAATGGAAGGGCGCTGGAGAGGGGAGGCAGGGGCGAGGGATGAGCTGCTGGTGGATTTGCAGCTGGTGGATTGAGGAAAACAATCAATGTGGGTTCAAGTGGGGAAGGGGATTTTAAGTGGAGGAGCACATCGCTACCCTGAGTTGGGATCACGGGCACTCCCACGGATGAGGGGGACAGTGTTCCCAAGGGGATGCCTGTTAGAAGGAGTGGGATGTGGGGTGGGGAAAGATGCGGGAGCGACAACAGCCCTGACGAGGAGCACTTGGAGCCTCCCAAACTCCACAGGGGCCACAGCTGCAGCACATGAGGCTTTAAATAGGGGAGCAGGGACCCTCCCAACCCCTCGGCTGCTCTGTCCCT
>NW_009599110.1:9537-10885 GCF_000690535.1 Cariama cristata | reverse complement strand
GCCTGGCTCGGCGACCCTGTGGCTCTCCTGGCCAGGTACCAGCAGCACGGCCGGGTTGTGTGGTGGATTCCTTCGTGGCTTTGGTTATGGGCAGGGAAATGTGCCCGTGTTGCCTAGTATGCAGGGAAATTGTTTCTTAGTCTGTTACTAAACGTGAAGGAAAAAGCCTCGTTAGCCGGAGAGAAGCGGTGATGCGTTCCCGGATGCCCCACGGCAGAGCCAGGCGCTGGGTCTGGACGCCTGGCTGAGGTGCCTTGGGTTACGGCAGTGGCTGGGGAGATGGTTTTGGAGAGAATTAAGCAGTGGATTTCGGTGACTTGAGTCTCAGCACCCTACCACAGCGCCGGTGGGGGGGTCCTTACTCGCCGCCCTTGCCACATCCCTAATAACCCTCCTGTTAATGCATCCACAGGACCCTACGAAGCAATTAAAACTGCAGCTACCCATAAAAATTCAGCATGCTGTGCAATGCTGCTCTCTCACCGATGAGCTTGTCCCCGCCTGGCCTGGCCGAGGGGACCCCATCCATTTTTGGAGCCCATCCGAGAGGAGGGCTGGGTACCTCTGCTGCCGGTTGCCCCAGCAACTGTCACTCTCGCGCAGCATCCATCACGCCGAACATTTCGGAGCCATTATCGTGCCCTCAGTACGGCGAGGCTGCGGTGATGGAGCGCTGCTGGGGGATAAGCGTCACCCACGTCACCTTGCTATTTATCTCGCAGCAGTCATAAATATCCGCTGGCATCTGCGTGTCCCACTGCTCTAATCCCCTCGTGTGAAGAGTTACCCGAGCAGAGACCTGCGTCCGTAGGAGATTCGGCAGAAAACCAATTAGGATTTTTCCAAGCGAAGTGCTGTTAATTGCCTCTATCCTTGCAAATTAATAAAGCATCGATGTTATCGTTCAACCCTGTGTGTGTGGCTTCAGGTGCAGCCTAGCAATATTTGAGGGGGCCTGAGAGATGGGAAGGGCTATGGGGGGGTGATGAAGAGGAGGAGAGAGGCTGAGGAGGGGGCTGTACTACCCCGAAATAAAATGTGGGTTGTGGAACAAAGAGCATGGGCTGTCCCCGGAGCCAATCTGCGTGGCTGGGGTGTCCGCAGGGTGCAGGGATGCTTCCTTGAGGGGTTTCTGGTGGGTCACAGCCATACCCCACAGCAGGCTGCAGCCCTCCTGCTCTTGGCTGCTCAGCTTGCAGCAAGCTTTGGAGGGCTTGAATTATTTTCTTCTTTGAGCTCTGCCAAACAGGGTTGAAATTATTCAGGCTCTGCCTCGGCTCCTTGCTCCCGTTCCCGCTCAGCGGCCTGGAGGTGAGATTGCCATCACCCGGGAAGGAGCGCCGGAGCG
>NW_009599110.1:7135-9092 GCF_000690535.1 Cariama cristata | reverse complement strand
GCTGTGCCGTGTCCCGTGCCGAGGCTCCGGCTGCTCTTCCCAAGGGTGGCTGT
Source organism: Cariama cristata (assembly GCF_000690535.1). Lineage (NCBI taxonomy): Eukaryota > Metazoa > Chordata > Aves > Cariamiformes > Cariamidae > Cariama > Cariama cristata. The sequence continues at coordinate 9,039 of NW_009599110.1, read as the reverse complement.
GCTGACAGCACGGCCCTATGTGCTTAGGAAGCAAGGTGCAGGCACACGTTAATAGCTAATAATAGCTATTAAATATAAAAGTGGCTCAGTGTCCCTGTCCCAGGCCCAAGGGGTTTCCCGGCAGGGTGTGATGCCAGCTCAGGTCCCCGTATCCCTGGCCGTGCCCAGAGGAAAGGCAGCATGGGGAGGTGGTTTTTGCAGACCTGGCCGTGGTCGGGGGCAGGATGAGGTGCTGGTTGCCCTGGTTTGCTCTGCCCTGCCAATCCCTTGGGGCCATCCCCTCCTCTCCAAGTTTTCTCGTTTCGGCATCCTCCACGTGAACGTGCAGTCCCCACGGATGGCTCACGGGAGCCCGGCTGCTCTGCCTGCTCCTCTCCCAGCGAGCCCTATTAAGGCAAAAAGCGGTCTGAAAACTGTCCTGACTTTTTTCCCCTCTCTTCAAACATTTTATTTTTCTGCCTTTATTCTGCTTTCCCCATCCCCTGGCATCTCACCTGGTTTGCATTGGGGGATTCCTGCTCCTTTTCTGAGTCTGCCCCACTCTTGATTCAGTGCTTTGCATTGTTTAAGGACTTCATTTTAAGTGCAAAAACATATTGTTAGGATAGACTTGACTTTTTTGGTGCTGCCTAAAAATAAGCAGGCTCTGAGGGTCAGAGCTGCAGCTGGGACGAGCAGCAGGTGTCCGGGGCTGGGTTGATTTATCGCAGGAGCACTCTGTTCTCCTTAATTAAGTTGTAAGGCCTTCTCTTGTGTTTTTACAAAAAAACCCACACGTGGTTTTGGCTCACAGCATCCCTCCCGAAGGGAAGCCCAGCATGGCGCTCTGTGCAAGACGCCCGCTCAGCTTTGAGTTTTGTCCTCATCCAAGGTTTTGCAGGGGATGCCTGGAAAAAGCGTGAATCAGCCATTCTCTGAGCACAAAGCGGAGCGAGCTCCCGGCGTTCCCCCCACCCCGGGGTTGGTGGGGATGGCTCCCTGTCTGCTGCAGGCAGCTTTCCTGCCAGGGGGTTGGGGTCATTTTTTTGGACCCCCTCAAGCAACCAGCTGGGAGTCTCCAGGTCCTCCAGTTGCGATGCTTACGCAGGTAATTTGAGAGCAGCATCTCATGCCCTGGCTCGCTGCTCAGGTGATAAAATGCAGGTAATGGGCATGGACTTTCTTTTTTTGGGGGGACAGGGGTGTAGGGCAGTGCTACTGCAGGGCAGGGATTGCTCTGCCTTCCCCCCTTCCCAAAGGATGCTCGGTTCTGGGGGGGGTTTCCCAGCTGACGAAGGATATGGAGCGGTCATTTCCCTGCCATGGCTTGCTCTCTGGTGGGACTGGCCCTGGGAATCAGGCACTGGTGGGTCCCCCACGGGTGTTTTCCTGCAGCCCAGCCTGCCTTGGCTTTACATCGCAGGGTTGCTCCGGCCGTGCCTGGTGCTGCATCCCCCCAGTTCACCTCTGGCTTTGCAGCAGTGACAGCGAGGCATTTGTATATTCAAACGTCTTTGTGTCTCTGCAAGGGTTCGAGGAGCTGAGGCTCTACTCTTGTTTCCAGTTTAAAAAAAAAAAAAATAGAAAAAAGAAAAAAAATCATCTGCTGTGATTCTTCCCTCCCTTTTTACCAATGAGGAGTCAGGCCCAGGTGGCGAGAGGGAAATGCAAAAGCTGGTGGAGGAATGGGCGCTTGGGGATGGGGAGATGAGCCGAGGATTTTGGTCCTCCGGACCACACACGGGCCCTGATGCGTGGAGATGGTTCATTTCGTGGAGCAAGGGCGAGCAGGAGCCAGGGGACGGAGCGATGCCCCTGCAGAGGCTGTGCTGTCTGCACAAAGCCTTGTGCAAGGCCACCGCATCCTTGTCAGCCGGGGGTGAGGCAGGTACCTGCGGCTGCCTGTCCCTCACCCTTTTTCCTGG
>NW_009599110.1:1420-7098 GCF_000690535.1 Cariama cristata | reverse complement strand
CCGCGCCCGCCGTGCAAGCAACGGAGGGGTGACCGGAGAGCCGGTGGAGCTGCAGCACAGCAGGGAAACGGCATTTATTTGCTGCGACAGCTTTGCAACAGATTCTTTGGCGGAGCTGACTGCAAACTGCAATCCTAAACTGTCGGACGGCTCCTTTTTCCAGCCTGGGAGTGTGAGAAACAAATTTGTTTGGGTTATAAAAACACATTAAAAAGCAACACATTTTGTTTTGCAATATACGTAGTTCTTGATGCCAATTTTTTTTTTAATGAGTGCCATTCTAATCCCTTCCAGACAAAGATGTTTCTTATTAACTTTTTGTGGAGGTAATTGCTGGGGAGACGTTTCGAAGCGCTAGGCAGGGAGCTGTCGGTCACGCAGCCGCCGGTGATGGCTCTGCATCCACGGGGGGAGGAAGGATGAAAAGCTTTTGGGTGTCTCTCTAGCCCCAAAAAGGATCCAGCCCTGGGGACTTGGTGTCTGGAGAGGTGATGCCCAACACCGGCAGAGCCAGAAGCAGCTATGTCTGGAACAACCCAGGAAAGTGGCTTTTTTCTCATCGTATGTACCCACATGGTTGACATCGTGATGCACGTGTCTTCATGCCTCTAGTATTTCACTGGCTGCTGCTTAGCTCTTCCCCAGATCCTGGGCTATGAGTGTTTGGCTTTCAGGAGCATCTTATGGGTACAGCCAGCTTCCTTTACCCCCGGACCAGGGGACAGAGACCTCCTGCTTTGGGCCCAGCCGATAACCAGGACCTCCAGCGATGGGTTTGCCTGGTAGGAACAACGTATGAGGGACCTCTGGGAGCTGTAGGTGGGTTTTGACCCCAAACCTCCTGGTCTCCATCAGCTCCTCTAAACATCCACCCAACAAGAGGGGCTGATGGGGCAATAAAGCGGCTCTTCACCCAACATTTTGGGAATTAACGTATTTTACCTGCCCTATTTCAGTGCTGGCACAGGTGGTATTGCTGCTTGATGGAAAGCTGTCCCACCAGGCGCTGCCTTAAAACATCCATCTGTTTTCCAAGCAGTGCATCTCCTCCCGGCTTCCTCAGTACCGGCGGTTAAGAGGGGAGCTTGGCATCACTTCTGCCCTTCAGCTCTTCGTTTTCTTTACGCAGCCGCTTTCCAGCGTTGGCTCTCCATGCCAATGCGTGCCCATCTCTCCCGGTTCCCGCTGTGCTTGTGGCCCGTCCCGGGGTCTCTCTGAATCTGCTTTGGTGCCGTTCCAAACGAGTGGGTCCAAACTTGGTTTTCCAAGTCGGTGTCAGCTGCTCTTCAAATCAAGGCAAATGCCTGCAGGTTATTTTTTTTAAAAATGGCACTAACTTTGATTTGTAATTAAAACTCTCCATTTAATTATGCAGGTACCACAGAACCTTTAGAAACCTGACTATTTTTATGTATTTAATCCCCTTGCTTGTGTTTTCTTTAGTGACTTGAGTTCCAATTAAAACAACCTCCTTACTAAACCACCAGCTCTTAAATAAAACCAGGAGCTAAAAATACAGCAAGGCCACCGAGCTGCCCTCCCCGTCCCCACACCTCTCCCTTGGACCATCACCTTGCCTTGGTTTTCTCCCCACCAGCTTCTCCAGGCGCTTGACGGAGCCGATACAACCCTGGCACTTGACTCCCTGGCTTTGCTCCATCAAGGTTTCTCCTACCTTTTGCAAAAAAACTTCTGATTTTGGGCTTCAATGTGCCCAGAGCATCTCGATGGGGATGGAGGGATGGGTTTGCTATGGGGCTGAGCTGGGATGTTGCAGCTGGTTTTCTCCCACCCCATAATTTGGGGAGCTTTTGGGGGTGGCTTCTCCCTGAAAAGCCCATCTTGACATGCCTCCAGCTGTAAGATGATGCTTGCCGTGGCGGGGTTGGGGGGAACAGTTTGCTTTCGCTCAAAACATTTCTGTGTGATACATGCATTTGCAATATAGGAACAATAGCCATCCTGCCAAGCTAAACATGAGCTGTTCCCGACGTTGTTGGCATTTTGCTTTTTGCACAGGGTCTAGAGAGGAGGCGGGTAAACAGCCATTAACTCTGAGCTGCAGTAAAGAGGTGACTTGTTCCTGTAAGAGGGGAGTTGAGGCTGGAGGAGATACCTCTCTGAGCAGCCAAGTTGCAGCAGCATCAGCATCCATTGCTTCTGCGTTTGCCCTCAGAGTCAAGAGGACTTTGTGCTTGGGGAAACTGAGGCACGGGGCCTTGGTTTCCATGCACAAATGTATGCGTTGGGCACCCCGAGGAGCACCCTCCTGCCCTGGTTTGCCCTAGCAAGGCCAAATCCTGTCTGGTGGTGGCTTTGCCCGGGATGCTGGGCTGCCGAGCTCATCCCTCAGGCGTTGTGCTCGCTGCGAGCTCCGTTTAACGGGGAGGTAATTTCCCAGAGGTGCCTGAAGTTGCCTTAATGCGAGCTGTCAAAATGATGTACAATTGCGCCGGGCTCCCTCGCTCCCCCTGCCTCTCCTGTGACAATTTTGTCAAAGCTCGTTTTTGAGAAGCTGTTTTGACGGGGTGCTAATGGTTCCTTCCTCATCAGGCGATTGCGAGCGCGGATGTCCCCAAACGTGCCGAGCCGAAGCTGGTTCCTTCTGTGATAATTAAGAAAAATGATAATAACGGGTTTAAAGGAGAGCAACCGGGGGTCGGTGCTGCTGGGTACATCAGCAACTCACGTGCCCCGGTGATGCTCAGACAGGCTGCAAAGGCCAGAGGTGGCATCTCCTCCGTGGGTTGGGGTCAACCAGATTTTTGGGAGCATTTGGCATCACCGGGTCGCACCTCTGAGGGTCTGCTGGGGGTGCAGGGCTGGGGCTGCCCCTGCAAGCAGGGAGCTGCCTCGGCTCATCTTAACAAAATGCAAAGTTAAAAATAAAAATCAATAAATGCCAGATTATTGAGATGGGATTAATATCAATTTTAAACACGCCCCCAACATAAATAACGACCCAGTGTAGCCCAGCTAATGAGATTGGGAACCTCAGCAATCAAGGCGGAGGATTAGAGATGATCAGAATAAATCCCAAATGATGAGGGACGTTGCCAAAGTCTATCCTTGGAAGACCCCACTGGCATGGACCTGGCCATGGGGGGTGCTTGGGGCTTGCACCCCTGTGGGGTACCTGCTTGGGTGTCGGAGCCCAAAACCCGTGACACCTCACTTCTGCACACCGTGGTCAAATCCCACCTGTCCTGCAGCATCCCATGCGTTCCCACCTCCGTTCTTGCCACCTCGGGCTCCAAGGCTGGCTCAGGGTGCTGGGACACTTAGACGTTGCCTAAATTACCCACAGCCCTTGGGTAGCCCCAACCACCTTCTCCAGTAGCCACCCATGATCTCCAGCTGTGCTCTCCCTTCCCAGTTCCCGGCTTAATCCCCATGCGTGTTTTTAATGCCTCTGCATGTCTCTAAGCTCTTCTGTACCCAGAAGCCAAATGCTCCTTGTAGGATTCAGATGTCTCCCCTGTGGATTAGATGGGATGGCTGCAAATTCCTTGTAATTTCCTCATGCGGGGGTCTGTTATCTGCTCCTGGGAGGCGCGGGAGGAGAGGGCTGCAGGGGCAGCTCCCCCCATTTCCCATCTGTGTAATGCTGGGCCGGGGGGAATTTTAGCCAGCGATTCCTTGTCGGGGCTCTGATTCAATTATTCCCCGCTGCAGCCTTGCTTGTGGCTACTGGGGAGCACGGCTCCGGGCTGGGCTTTGGTTCCTGGCATGGTGGGATGGCGAAGGGCAGCTCGTCCCCGTGCCGGGGCAGGGGAGGACCAGAACCACCCCATCCCACGTAGGGCTGATTCCTGCCCGGGTGGGCTCTCCCCCTTCCCGGGTTAGCTGGTTCATCACCTGCCCGCGCTATTAAATATCACTGCCCCTTAATTCAGGTGGCTGGGATGCAGCCCTGGTTACAGGCTGGATTTGCTGATTCAGCAGATTAAGAGAAAATCTTAATGGATGGGAGTGAGAGGGGAAAGAGGTTTTGGGAGGGAAATCCTTTGATACTGGGGATTTCTGGCTGGTCAGGGCTGTGTGGTCCAGGAGCTTGATCCCTGCTGCCGGTTGTCTTGTATCCAGTGGCCGGAGAATAAGTGAGCGGGTGCTTTCAAGACCTCGAAGGCGTTTGCCCTATCCGTACGGCTCTAGGGATGGAGAACATCACGTGAAGGCAGCCCTGTGCGTCCTATATGTCACCATGCGCGGTGGCATCCCCCCCTCCGAGGCTGCTGCCGCCGCCTTCCCGGGATGGGGAGCCCGGATTTGTCTTTCTGATGCCTCAGTCAATGGCATCGATCGGGCTGGAAGCAAAGAATCAATCGTAATTTGGTCGGAGGGCCCGGCGCCGGGTGCGAGAGGAGTAATTAGAGCAGCAGAGGGGGCACGGGCTGACTGCCGCGAGGTCGGGGCGCTGGGGCCCATCGCCTGGGGAGGGATGGATGGACAGTGGGGAGGGCAAGGGGCTGGGTCCCCCTTCGGCACCCAAAACTCGCAGGAGCGAGGGGGTTTACACTGCTAAGGGCTGGCTTCTAAAGCTAGACATTTTCCTAGCATGCTTTCCCTCCCTCTCCCCATCTCCAGCCCCAGGAGGTGATTTTTTTTTTCCCCAAATCGGGGAGAGGCTGGGTGCTGAGAGGTGCCTGCAAGGGAGGGACTTCAGGGACCCACTGCATTCACCAAGGAGCAAGTGATGGGGGATCCCAGCAGGAGTCAGGTCTTGCTCTAGATGGGGGAAAATGGGAAAAATTTCCTTGCAGCCCAAGGAAACCAAAAAGCCCTGAGCTGGGCTGCAACGCTCGTGTGCCAAAGCTTTCCCGTTTCTCCCTTGCCCTTCCAGCCTGCCTGCAACTCGCTGGCAAATCCCACCTACACAGAGCAAGCCTGCTGCTTTTCCCAGCTCTGCCTTCGCAGGGGGCTGCCATGAAATGGCCTTTCTGCTCTTCCCCAGCAAGAATTACGGGGCCATCTGGATTTCAAAGAGCAGCCGGTTTAATTGGAAGCTGTTCCTTGCGTAAGGAAGGAGGGGGCTCGCGCCTGACGGACACCCCCAGCTTTGTCCTCCCTTGCTGTCCGTGGGGATGCTGGAGAACCGCATCCCAGCTGGGTCTTGGGGGATGTCTGCAGGCAACCGGGCTTGGGAGAAAGCTGGGGGTGGTTTTCGGCGCTGGGTGGGTGGAAGGGAAGGGAAAGGAGGATGTAAACTTGGGGAAAAGGTCAGGCGTGCTATGAATTAGTGGCTTGCAGGGAAAGAAATGTCAGTGTGCGGCAGTAGCGACACACCAGTGCTTGAGATGGAGAGGGAAATGGTTGTTATCTGGGGGATCAAATCCACGGGAATCGGGGCCAGGGCAACAGCGGAGGGGGCTCTCCCTGAATTTGGTGGGTCAAAGCACGGCTGTCATGCTGCCCGGGTTGTTATTGGGAACGCTCTTGCAGCCGAGCGGGGTTGGGGGTACACGTCAGTCACGAGCCTCCCAGGCTCTTGGGGCCCCGAGAGCTGTCCTGCTGCTGTCTGATGGGGAGAAAACAGCCTGGAGCTGAGGATTTCCAGCTGCCCCACTCCCAGGACCATCCTCAGCCCTTTCATCAGTGAAGATGGGTTGGTGGGGGGGCCTTTTCCTAGTCCTCCTGCCCGGGCTGGGAGCTGGAGGGTCTGGGGGGTGATGCAGGGG
>NW_009599110.1:1177-1405 GCF_000690535.1 Cariama cristata | reverse complement strand
GGGGAGTCAGCAAAGCGGGGTGCCGTGCTGCCCACACTCACACCCCGCTTTGGGGTGTCCCTAGGGGCTGTGCCACCCTTCCAGGGGAGCAAGGCGTGCTCCCTGGGGCTGATTGCACATTTGTCCCCAAAGTGGTCTGACTCGCTGCCTAATCATCTTCCCCGGCAGCCCTTCTGAATGCAGGGCTGATTGCTGCTTGGCGGGGGGGGGGCGTGGGGAGGGGGGGGA
>NW_009599110.1:487-1142 GCF_000690535.1 Cariama cristata | reverse complement strand
TCCGGCTGCGTTGCCCCCCGGCCGGGCTGGCTCGCTGGGGTGGTTTCAGCGGTGAGCTGAGGACTAGCCAACTCGTGTCTCTAGTTTGTACCAGTCTTGGTTGAAGGGATGGTTTTGGGAGCTGTGTGTGCTGGTGGTACGGGAACCCCCACATCCTCAGCAGAGCCCTGGAGGGCTGTCACCTCTCCCTGTGATGGCTGGTGGCCTCGTGTCCCGTGGCAGGGGTGTAAAGGGGTGACGTGGGGGGTCCCTGGCCCTGTAGGCTGGTGTCACTGCATTTGTGATTTCTGGCTGGGGATTTCCTCCCCTTGGCTGCAGCATCACCTGCTCGTTGCACCTTTGTCCCCCGAGCCTCCAGGTCCCCCTCCTGACCCAGGGAAAGTTTCGGGCTGTCACTGCGATGCCCTGAGCTTGGGGACACAGGGTGCTGAGCCCCACCGGTCCTGGGCTGTGCGCTGTGAGGCAGCGCAAGAAACAGGCACGCTGTGTTTCCTTGAGCCCTTCGTTGTGGCATCTGGGCTGCAGCTGGAGGGGACCCATGGAAGAGCCATGGTCTCTTTTCACGCTGCCTGGGCTCACAGGCGTGTGCAGGAGCAGACAGCTTGGAGGGCTGTGCCCTCACGTAATCCTGTTACCGGTAGCTCTCTGCTCCCCC
>NW_009599110.1:0-450 GCF_000690535.1 Cariama cristata | reverse complement strand
CCGGGAGCAGCGTGGAGGGGGCCACGGCTGGTCCCCCTGGCAGGTTGGGCTCTGCCTCCTTCCACCCTCCCTGCAAACCCCCAGTTTGCTTCCCGCAGCTCCGTTTCTGGGGGCTACTTGGCGATGGGGAAAGTGATCCCTCAGGGGGTGGTCTCTGGCTCTTCAGTCTTTGGGGGCTGCCCTGAGCCCCCCCCAGGGATGCTCGGTTTGAAGGAGGACAAGCGCAGTGGCTGGTGCAGCTTGGACAGGGAGGTGCGTGGCTGCGGCCCCCCACAACCGCCGTCTGCTCCCCTCCGAACAAAGGCGGCTCTGAGCCTCCCCTGCCTCTTGGCACGTTACAAGAGAGCCCTTCTCTTCGGCAGCAAAAGCCCTTTCCAAGCCTGGCCCCCCCTCCCTGGCCATGCTGCAACCCCCTTCGCTGCCCTCCGCCAACTGGAGCCCAGGCTGGCA
>NW_009599109.1:0-5698 GCF_000690535.1 Cariama cristata | reverse complement strand
ACGGGGGGAAAGGATCATCATCATCGGTGGTGCAGCCCCTCCGGACCCTGGCAGAGGGTCTGCTTTCAAGCCTTCTGTACGTACAACATGACACACACACTCCCACCAATTGTGCCAAATACTTTTTTTTTTTTTTAAAGCAAATAAAAATACTTATTTTGACAGTCAAAACCTACTTTTCTCAGCCATGGGTGAGCAAATCTCAAATATTTGGAGGGGCTGCAGGGACTGAGGAATCTGGAGCCACACAGCACCCACTACAAGTTAGGAAAAAAGGCCGGGATTGTTCCACAATTTTTGATGCTGCTTTTCAATTAGGCTAATATTCAAAGACACAAATTGCTATTTTAGCCTATAGGCCTGATAGTTGCCAGTCCCCATTTCCAGTCCCTGGAGAGATAATCTAGCAAAATGTTCGATGCTGCAGACATTTCCACACCTTCTTAGCTTGCCACAGTGAATAGTTTCATTGACCTCGGTGGAACTACGTACAAGGTGTAAAGCTAAACATGTGGGTTTTAAGTCTTTGCAATATTTTAGTTTAAATCTCTCTGTTTTCAATAGCACATTATAAATCCTTCAAGAATTAGTAATGTCATCCAAGCAGTATGCTGCCTGCCTAATAAAGCATTTATCTGACACCCAGTTACGAACAAACACTTGTGTATACACCTTTTCTTCTCCTTGGAGTGTTACTTGATGTTTGATCGCTGTTTCTTCACCTAGTTTTTACTGAATGATGTAAAAATACTAGAAATGTGAAGCACAGTTGGTGCAAAGATTGTGATGCTGAACGACAAAGTGCTCTGAACCTGTCATTTTGGCTCCTAATGCTCTTGAAACACTTTCACGGGTTAGAGACCAGTTTATTCAGAACTGATGGCTTCACAGCTAAAACCCCTCTGTTTAGAGAGACTGCTCGAGCCTTTAGCCTTTAGCTGTCTCTGCTGATTCAGTCTATGGGTCATTGTAATTATGACAATATGGACATTAACTCATCCATCAAGACCTGGACTGAGATCACCAACCTATTTCACAAACTATAGTTTTCCAGTTACCAGAGAGAGCCTGTGTTGGCCCCAGTAATCAAATTTCTCTAGATAATTTTTTTCCCCACTAGTTGTCAATGCTCACAAACCAAGTTGTGGATCATATCCTGCACATGCTACATGTTTGCATGCTGCCACGCTGCTCTGCTGGTGGTTGTCTTTGAGGACCACCTTGAAGAGAGGCTAAACACGAGCAAAATGAAGCAGACTGTGCTTCATTACCCAACCGCGCAGCCTTTCTTGCTGCTTAGGCTACAGTTCTGGATGAGACCTTCCAGTCTCCTAGAGCATAAAACACTCAGTTGCAGATGAACATGTCCTAAAACTGCATTTAATAACAAAAGAGCAACCAGTTGTATGTATTCCTTGCAATATTTTCAAGACCCTCTTAATTTCTGTTAACAGTTGGAATACTAAAGTTGGGGATTTGGGTTACCTGCCCTAGACCACACCTGAGATTTGCAGCAGAGCCAGGAGTTCGGGAATGCCACTCAGAACCCACACACTGGTGCAAATGCTGTTGCCCCAAAAGACCTTTAAGAGCTGTTGACTATCTAGTTTGAGACTTTGTTCGTGGGAATTTACCCACCCCAGGAATCAACAGCATCTGGAATTTTAATGAAGATGTGAATGTAAATCATATTTTGACTTTGCAGACAGCTTGGTGAAAATGTCATGTCACACCCTAAACAGTCCATTTTTCTGAATCAATATCAGTGACAAGTTATTTCATCTGTCAGTGAATAACTAGGTTTCCTTAGCATCCCAATACTCATGTTTCCGTTTTTTTTAATTCTGTGACAAATTTGCTGTTGATTTCAGACAGCATTGCAGGCACTTGCCCATTCTCACATGGATTTCCCCTGCTTAGGTATAACATTTGAGTTGATGACAGAGAATAAGTCATAGGAATAAGAAGTCACAGCTCTGGACAATCTTTGCTAAATGCAGCTCTCAAGTAGTTCTCACTGTGCTGTTGATTTTGGGGTAACGGGGAAGGATCACCACTGAAGAGGATGAGCCTGCCCGTACAAAGTGCCAGAGTGCTTGAGAGGAGTGAATGCTGCAGGATGGGGAACTACGTGGACTGCTGAAAAGCAACAGCAAAGTGGGGAGAATAACTTAGTGCTTTGTCTGACACCAGAATCACAGAATCATAGCACGGTTGAGGTTGCAAGGGTCATCTGGTCCAACCCCCCCGCTCAAGAAAGGCCACTTAGAGCTGGTTGCTCAGGATGGCCATATCAGGATGTTTTTGAGTATCTCCAAGGATGGAGCCTCCACCACCCCTCTGGGCAACCTATTCCAGTGCTCAGTCACCCTCACAGTTCCCTCCTGATGTTCAGAGGGAACCTCCCATGTTTCAGTTTGTGCCCATTGCCTCTGGACCTGTCACTGGGCACCACTGAAAAAAGCCTGGCTCCATCCTCTTTGCACTCTCCCTTCAGGTATTTATATACCTTAGTGAGATCACCCCTGAGCCTTCTCTCCTCCAGGCTGAACAGTCCCAGCCCTCTCAGCCTCTCCTCGTATGTGCAGTGCTCAGAAGAAACTTGGAGAAATGGAACAAGTGAGTGATGGTTAGCATGAGCAGAGGCTGGAGCGGGGCAGAGTGAGTGGGTACAGAGGAGAAGGATGGCTGCCTGCCGCTGAATTAGGAAGCAAATAAATGGAAAGTTAAAGATATTATTTTTCCTGATATCAGTGCTCTTCCTGCATCTTGCCTGTGAGAAGACAACCATGGATTTGCTGGACAGAGGGGAAGAGGGAATATTCAAAGCACGTGCATGCACACTAGCACCACCTCTTACAGCACGCTCCAGTCACGCTCCTGTAGTCATCTTGCTGTAGGAGCCCTGCATCAGTCTGCCCTGACTGATGCCCACTAAAGTGGAAGGCTTTACTGTGAGCAGCACACACTAATTCAACCAGGAACTTACAGGAGGGACAGTTAATGTACTGAAGCAGACTCTGCCCTCAGAAACACATATTTAGTATGGCTCTAGAATTAAACCAGTACATCCAACCACTGGAAGATATTCACATGCACCAGTTTTTCCATTACTAAAGAGCCTTCACTGGGTTTAGTTGCAACTGTATAAATACTAACAAATTTTATGTTCAGAGGAAACCAATTTCTTATATAAGGCTAATTTCAGCATGATTAATTCAAGCATATGAGTGATTCTGGAAGCCAACAGTGGAATCCTGAAGCAGTTTGTCTTTGTTTTCCAGTAAAGCAGTGGATATACATTCTCTATGGTGCTTACATCTGCAAATCCCTCCACAATGAGGAAAATATACTCCTTCAAACTTTATATCCCTTCCAAAGCCAGTCATAGGCTTCACTCTGACCTTGATATTAAGAGTCCATGCCATGAGTAGATTGGTAAGTTTATGTTGGCATTATTGGAAGTAACAGCTGTAAATCCCAGTTCATTGCAGTAAGAATATACTACTTCAGAGGTCGCATTTTACAGAGACTTAAAAACCTGGTACTTGACAACCAGCTACTGAAGACAGTTACCTCTATTCATGGTTCATTTACTGTAAAACCAGTTTAAGAATGTATAAATAAGGCCGTACAAAAAAAAATTTACTAGGCTCTTAGGAGGCTCAACAGTTTCTCAATCTTTTCATATTGGTCCAACAGATTTCTAAACTACAGAAAAAAACTAACATGCTGCATACTCAGATTACAGCAAAGTAAGTACCTAAAAATTATTTAAATTATCCAGACTACATGCTGTGTTTTTAACTTACAATAGATATGAGGAAAATAACAATCATGACAGCTAGAATAGAACTCTTCTCTGTAAACCTCTGTTTTGTTAAAAACCCCACCTTATAGTAATTTGATACAATAGATTATCAAATGTTAACCTTGTGCTTTTACTCATCAACAACACAAGAAATGATGGCACTTGGAAAACAGAAAGATATTAAATTCAAGAGGTGAAGGTTATTTCTTTTTCCTGAGGAAGAGCAGAATGTATTTTTCAGTCCACAAATCCAATGACTCTCTCACCAATATAATCAAGAATAACTTCAATGAAAGCAACAACCTTTCTCCAGCTCAACCAAAAAGCAAAATCAAGTCCTATTTTTTTCCCTGCCTCAAACTCCTTTCATTTAATAACTTTGAAAAATCATTTGTTGCAGCAAAACTGTGTTTTAATTTACTGTGGTTTTGTTATATCATGTTTGCATACTAAATCCTTGAGTGCTGTGAATAACAATCTCCCAATAGCAATACCCTACAATAAGATATTCTCAGGCGGGTATTGCTCAGACAGAATGGGTTTGCTGGGATTGCTTGCTAATCACACCATAAAACCTGGCTTTGGCCTTCTTTTACCGCCAGATTTTGACTGTTTTGGACAGTGCCAGCTATCTCAGTTTTCCCCAGACGTTCAGCAAATACTTTGCACTCTGGATATTTTGCAAATGGTGAAAGTGAGTCATGGATAAGCCTGTTCCCAAGCTCACTCAAGGGAGCAGAGCTGAAGAGGGAACTCAGTCTGGTTCCCTTTCTGCTAGCAGCCTGTGCTGCTGTAAATACTGTGGGGCACAAATTGTGCTGAGATAGCTTGGAGGGGCAGGGGCCTTCCTCCACTCTGTACCTCCTCCACCCCTTTGTCTGTGAGCAAGGAAGAGCTGTTGTTCCTGCCCTCCTCTGTCTGCAGCTGTTTCTCTCTCCCCAGGGGCAGGAGAAGATGCAGTCCTGGGCTTTTGCTCCTCACTGCTGACAGGTGATGAGCTGCCCCAGGGATGCAGATTCCCTCCTGAGGACAGACACCTGCAGTCATTTTCCCAAGTGTGGGCCAACTTGGCATCATCCTTTGTATCAGCATATTCTTGAGAGACACAGCAACCCTTTACTACACGGCTTTGAAGAGGAATGGTAATGTAGTAAAATACATAGCAATTACAGGCTTCAGTCACCAGCAGTAGCATTGTGTGTCAGCATTATTCCCCTTGAGGAGCTCAACTTTTGGCAGGACAGTGACCAGATACTTCCAATTACAAGCAAATTTTCTAGGACAACCGTGATCACATCAAATTTAAAAAGCTTAAACTTCTGCTGTCCACCAAACTCTTTGGTTTGCCTTTGAGTAGGAATGAGTCAAGTATTTCACAGCACTCAAAGCTAAGAAAAGTGACTGCAGTTCTCCTATCAGCGCTGAAAACATCCCCAGCAAGACTTCAGGGGCCATTTCCTCACAAGAAGCTTGTTCTTTGCTCATTATTCCTTTAATAACACAACTCTTCTTCCTTCATTTATTCTTCTGCGAGAGTATTTGAGTATCTGCACAGGGGGTAAATCCCTCTCCGGTGGTCGCTGCATTCACGGGAAGCCTTTGGCTCTGCGCACCGGGAACTGCTGAACACAGCTCCTGCCCAGCCCAGCCGCATTAAGCGGGGTCAGGCAGACGCTCTGGCAGCACCAGCGGTGGGACACGACCCCACCGGACCCCCGGGGTGCCGCCCGGAGGGGGAGATCACCCGGAGAGTTTCAGCACCCGACACCGCCGTGCGCCGGCTGTAGGCGCCCCGGAACAGGAGAGAACCTCTCGGGATGGCCCCGCTGACCCCCGAACCCGCCCGGCCCCCTCTTACCTTCCTCCCCGGCCCGTTCATCCTCCGAG